>NW_004955469.1:2143395-2274494 GCF_000276665.1 Chinchilla lanigera | reverse complement strand
TTCCTTCCTTCCTTCCTTCCTTCCTTCCTTCCTTCCTTCCTTCCAGTGTCTCTCAGGACAGGGTTGGGCTTACAAGGGGGCTAAGTACCTCCAGCTGGGGCCAGAGGGCTGTGTGCCCTGAGCCATCAGCCTGGCCTTTGTCACCAGCTCCTTGGCAGGGTCCTGATGTCAGAACTACTTGTCCCACCTTAGCTGGGATAGAATGGAGACGGTGCTAAATTGCCAGCCCAGCTTCTATTTGCTTTCCTCCCTGGATCTGAGAAAGTGCAAATAAACACTGTGCAAACTTTGGATACAGCCCTGAGGGGTTTGGTCTGAACCTGGCAAGGCCATCCCTGGGCACTCTCAGCTGCTCTTGTTGGCCAGACCACTGTGTTTGTGCAAAAAGAGGTTGAGCTCATTGGAGGTCTGGTATGGATACTCTGACTTCGGCTCTGGTGAATGTTCTGGAAGCACTATACCAGGTGTTGTATGTACAGTCGAGGTTCAGTAGGTGTTCAAGAGCTGTAGATGTTTGAGGCTAGATGTGTCTTTGGACCATCCCAAGCCAACTTCTTTCTATGAGGATTATCAATGGGGACATCTCCGGAGCCAGGGACTGCAATCACTTGGGGGAGGGCACCTCCAATTCACATCTGCCCCTCAACAGCTCAGATCATCTCTGTCCAGGTGTACATGTATAGTGGTGGAGGTATGCGGTGGCGATGCAGACTGTGGACTAATCATGTTGTGTGGGAGTTGATACATGCCACCACCCACCTCCATCTTCCAGCCATGCCTGGATGCCCAAGGCTAGGAGACTTCCTGCTATGTTCACTGTTAGACACCTAACAGTGAAGGCAGGAGACTTGCTTCTCAGAGCTGGTACCACTGGTTTTATTTGGAGGGAGAAATAGAACCTACAAGTCAGGAAAACCTAGATTTTAATTTCATTTCTGCAATTTATTAGAAATATATCCTTATCAAGATATCTTATTTTCCTCTTCTGCAAAGTAGGGTAATACTCGAGTACATTTACTTCCCAGAGTTGTGGGGATTACAGGAAACGGGAATGTAGGGCTTATCCTGCACCTAGCACTATGCAGCTGCTATCTGGTGTCAATGGTCATGCTTGGGTATGTGAAGCTGGCACTCATCTTTGCACTGCTTACTTCTCCAGTGTGAGCACCTCAGTGCATCCTTACCAAACACAGAATGGCAGAACAGGAGGGAATTCAGCTTCTGGAGGGGCCATAACCAAGTCCCCGCAACTCGACCCAGTGACTTAAACAAAGAAATGCCTGTCTCATGTTTCCAGAGTACTTCAGGCAAGACGTTGGGAGAGGCCTCTTTCCTGGGGTCACAGATGGCTGTCTCCTCTGTGTGCACTCGCAGGGCCTTTCCTTTCTTGTGTATGTCTGTGTTCTAATCTCCTTTCTTACAAGGACACTGGATGAGCACCACCTTAATGACCTCATTTCCACTTCATCACCTCTAGTGAGACCCTGTCTCCAAATGCAATCACTCTCTGAGATCCTGGCACTTAGAGCTTCGGTGGATGAATTTAGGAGACGGGGCTCAGCCCATAAGAAGGCGTTGGAGGGAAACCCAGGTGCATAGAGTGGTTTGGTTGAAGAAATAGGCTGGACACACTGTATGCTCGCTTGTTTTGTGTTGAGTTCCCTGGAGGTCCTGTCCTGAGGCCCAGCTGCACGGGAGCTGCCCGCCCTGGGCCTGGGCAGCTGTCAGAGCCCAGCAGCTTGTGGGCAGGTCTGCCCTGTTTGCTGAGTGGCTATGGAGTGTGCTTCTATCGCTGACACCTTGAAATGTTTTATAGGGCAATTCTTGCTTGTCAGCAGCTGCATTTCTTAATCAGCGGCTCATTCATTCCTCCAGAGGCTTCTGGCACTTCTGACTCACTCCAGCGGCTTTGCTGTGGGCATAGCAGCCATGCGCTCTTGGATCCAAGTGCGTTTGCGCCCTGGGAACGTGCCAGAATTCCTGACTCTTCCATTATTCTTAGGCTTAAAATGGTGGGAGCAGGCATTTCAAAACCAGACTTGGGTTTTTGCAAACATAGTTTGGCCTTCCTGCCTACCTATTTTTATTTTCTTCATATTTGGAACAAGAAAGTTCCCAGACATGGGCCTGGGAAACTGGCCATTCTCTGATCAGCCCTGAGCCTGGTTTCCCACTTCTCTTGTGTCCCTTCAGCTATCTAGCTGGCTTCCCCTATCATGAATCGGATGGTCGTCCCCACCCAGTGCAGGGCCTGGTAGTGGTAGCTCCGGCTATAGCAGCCACTTTCTGTTCTTGGAATCACGGATCCCTCTCATTGAAGCAAAAGGAGCAGAGCCATTGATGTAGCTTCCCAGGTGGGTGAATGTCATGTTCTGTGGTTTAGATTGGAGTTATGCATCCCAGGAACCCATGCATCTTATGAAACCCTTGCAGACCAGCAGCCTAGGAAGTTCCAACCTGATCCAGACTGTTGTCTTCCCTGAATACAAAGCCTGCACCCCATGCCCACCACTAATGGTACCTAGCCTGTGTCATCGGAGGGTGGGAACACAGGGCCATTTATCTTTTTCACTGAAAGACATAACTTTGGTGGCAGTGGCTGTTAGAATGAAGATGGACGCCAGCCAAGGGGGTCCTGTGACCCCCATCCATCAGTGACAGTGCTTGGGTGTGAGCGAGAATGAGACAGCCCCAAACATTTGATGGTTTTTGCTACATCTGTTGGGACATTATTTTCTTTTCTCTCCTGTTGTGCTTTTCCCAGCAGTGAAGCTAAGCTGTTTTATCTTTTCTAGCCCTTTGCAATGGTGGTACACTGGAGAGCAAGTGTACATTCATCTACTGGATCCTGAGTATTAATTTCCAGGAAAAAGGATATTAATATATCCACTTAGCTCTCCCTTTTACCCTGGCTGAGTACCTTGTCTGAGCACAAAATGAAGGCTTGTTCCTGGAAGATCCTGGGGTTGGTGGTCAGGACTGGGATGTGGTCTGTAGGATTGTGAATTCCTCTGAGGCCATGGCAGAGGAGGACCAGATGAGTGGTCTCGGTGGGGTGTAGCATGAGTGGTGGAAAAGTGTCTTTTGTATTTGAGTATATCCAGAGGGCCCTGTGAACCTTCTTTGTGTGGCCTTGGTTGGCAGAACTTGGATCAACAAGTAGACAGTGTGGTGTGCTCAATTTCTGCCCATTTTAAGGACCAACTTCATGAAGACCTGTCCAGCATGGTAGGAGCTGGACTGTCAGAAGCCAGCTGAAGACTTGGCTGGAATGTGCAGGTGACCAGAGTACTGGTCACACAAGCACCTGAGATTCCTCCTGAGATTAATCTTCATCCTGGAGCACAGCAGCTGTGGAGCCTAGGTCTCTCATTTCCTCCTTATTATTCCAAATGGGGAAGGGACTCCTCGAGGCAGAACTGCAGAAAGGCACAATTTCAGGATAAAACTAGTTTGTGCTCAGTGTCTTGTGTTGATGTCAGTGACCTTTCCACCCCACCATGTGCCAGCTCAAGCCCCAGGTTTGGTTACTGCCTTCACCTGCAGCCTGTGGATCTGTTATCCCAGCAGCAATGCCAGGGACTGTGACCCTGAGGCTCTGACCACAGCTAATGCAGGAGAGTCATGTGCCTCGCTCCCAGGGTGCCTCCACGAGGAGGAGTGTCAGCCTGCAGAAGGGTGGGCTAAAGGGCTGTGGACAGATGGCACCCTGAGTCACTGGGACAACTCCTGGAGGAAGCAGGTTGCTCTGCTCCAAGCCCAGATCAGGATTCTCTGTCTCCTCAGTTAGCACCTCCAAAGCTGAGTGCAGAGGTACCCCACCTCTTCCAACTCATAAGCAACTTCGAGTCATCTTGCCATTTTAGGGACTTTCCTACAAGTGAGTTACCACCAAGAGGGGAGCCAAGCATTCTCTTTTGGCCCCTCCTCCCTGTTTGGCCTTACCCCATTGCTCTCTTCTCTACTCTGTGTCTCTCTCTCTCCTTCACCTGCTGCTCCTCACTAGATAGACAAGGCTCTGCAGTCTTCTCTGAAGTTTGGGTCTCTTGTCCTTTACCAAGTACATGGTGCATTGGCGAGGTTGGAGCTAGGAGAAGTTATTGACTAAGGAAGAGAGGAGGGGGTGTGGGCCATGATACCCTAGAAGGGAATCTAAGATTTGATAGCAAACAGCCTAATTAATAGGATCTGCCCTTTGTCCAACTATGGGATCCCCTCTCCCTGCAGGTCAGAATAGCTCACCAGGGCTTTGGAAAGCCAGCAGACCTGGCTCTGGGCAGACCCATCAGCAGTTTGTGGCATGTCACTGAGGACAATGATGAGGGGGAGCCCAAGCTCTGAATGATGGTTCAGCCCTATTTCCATGAGAGCTTTGGTCCTGTCAGTCACTGCACTGGGAAGGACTGGCTGGGAGCTTTCTGGAAGAACTTTGATAACCTGGAAAAGATTTCACTGGTAACACAACCAAGAGTCAGTCACCTAGGTACAGAAGCATCCATGTTCATACTGTGTGGAGTTGTGCTGTGCGGTGATTGCAGCAGGCTAGAGGGACTGGTGCTGTGACTGGGGTAGGAGTACAGACAGAGAAGAGTTCAAGTTGTTATGTTGTCTTGATTCCTCATGCACGATGACTGTGTCCTTCACCACTAGGTGACTTCAATTAATCTTATGGCATTTCTCATTTTTATTTTGATGAAAACTGTGTGATTTTATACTATCATGAATAAAAATAAAGACTAGGGTCATACTTCACAATTTATGGCCTCACATATCTTTTCCTAACATTTACAACTCTTTGAAGGGGGATCATCACAGAGCATATTGTTCTACATTCTGTTGCAGAAGAACATTCTGGCTCTGCATTTCTAGGGAGAAGGGAACTCCCTGAGGTATTTAGCTGATGGGTGAAGACTAGCATTCTCTGATGGACTTAGGGCTGACCTAGAGTTCAGATCTTGACCCTGGCACCCATAGGGTTGGAGAATCTTGGAAACAAAGTTGACATGAGAAGAAAACAGGGAATGTGATGGGAAAGGGAAGGAGGGCTGAGCTATTGGCAGTGGAGGCCTGAGAACCAGGAGGATGTGTTTCTGCAATGGTGAAAGGACCACAGCCATGGCACACATGAGAAATGTCCCTCAGGGAAAGGGCAAAGGGCAGAGGCAAGAAGGATGTCGTATAGAGCAACGCTGCGCAGTATGTACAGGCACACAGACGTGGATAGAGACAGAGGCAGAACAGGACACTGGTAGCCACCTTTTGTGGACTTCCTGCCCTGTGCCACTCTTATTAGCACATATAATTTCTGCCCCCCACCCTGAGGGAGGCTTGTCAAAATTCTGATCAAGGAAACCAGCGGTGCTACTCCATGGTAAGTGACTGAGCTGGGCTTTGAAGTCAGGTAGATTTGATTTTGATTTTGATTTGGAAGTTCCTGATTATTTTATGCCACCTCTTTTAGACTCAGAATGAGTCCATTTTCATGGAAGGTGTCTTAGAAGCAAATGAACACAAGCCTTTCATTTTGAAAGGGAATTTGAGCCCAAGAAAAGGAAAGGGTAATTAACTACCATGCCAGAGAGTAGAGAGAAGAAATGAGCACCTCATTCTCTTGACTCACCGTCCAGCCAAACGTCAGGAACTGAGCCTCAACACAAACGTTCCAGACTGCCACACCTGTTGTGCGAGCCTTCTGATGGTTATTGTCTTTGGCAGCACTACATTGACATGAGTGAGCCCTACATGAATTTTGCAGTTATTTTAGAATATATATTTTATGAATTATTCATTACATATTTCTACGGCTTGTTTTGAAGCCAAGAGAAACCTAGAAAGCTTCTACTTTTTTGGCTGTGATCTTATATTTTACATTGTGTCTCATTACACACAGATGTGTGTATATGCGCACATTATGTATAACTGAAACATATGCTTTCTGAAGTAACCCTTATCCTTACTATGTATGATACCCTTTGATATTTTCTATTCTCGTGTACTATATTCTATTTTTGTTAAAATTATGCTGGTTGTGAACTGTCTAAATTGATTTCATGACAAATTAATGGTTCATGACCCACAGTTCGAGGCACCATGATCTAAACAATGTTATAATCAGACATGGTTTAAGAAAAAAGTCATTATAGAGGAGATGTAAGGTTGCCAATTATCTTTGGTCACAAGTATTAAAATAGTAACTTTGTATTTTGTAACATCAAAAAAGGAATTGCATACATGTGCAAAGTAAAAGGGCCTGGGCTTGGACTAGCTCCAGACCGCAGCAGATCTGTGAGGCTCCTGGTAATGTGTGAGGCTGAGTGTCATCCTCTGCCTAGATCTCCTAACGCATGGCACACAGCCACGGATGCAGAGTGGGACAGTTCAGACAGCCTGCATTCATCTAAGACTCCACGAAGCGTTGAAGATGTGTGCCCTGGGCAGTTGTTCTGCATGCTGGTATGCAGTTAAGGGCTGATGCTTTGTGTGCTGCTATGAGCGAGAAGTTAGGTATCTAACTAAGCCTCCAGAAGCTTGTGCTATTTCACCTGATGTTCACAACTCCCTTAGGTTTGTGCTTTGCCTTCTCATAGTCCCTGGTCTTTTTTCCTTTTTCTCGGCAAGGGGAATAAAATGCTGGTTCCTATTGACTTCTGGCTCTCCTTTCTCTTGATGGCTCTTGTCATTGGCACACTGACTTCCTAGTTGATGACAGACAAGTTTTCTTTTCTCTTTTTAGGATCCACACCCCATGCATCCTCGTATCTATGCACGCATGTATACATTTATCTGTCCAGAAGTGCCTGATATTAGGAAAGTCTCCCTTAGAGGTTAATATTTAAGCATAGATATGATTCACAAGAAGGAGGAAGCAAGCAGAAACCTGGCAGAATAACAGCAAAGAAGGAATGGCAAGCACAAAGCCCTGAGATGGAAACATCTGGCATGTCTGAATAATGAAAGGGAGAAATTGGTTGCAGTAAGGTGACCATGAACTGAATGGTACAAGAAGTTGAAGAAGTGGGTTATAATCAAAACACTAAACAGGTAGCATGAATCCCATTGACCAATCACAACATATATGACCAGGTAAAGGCCAAATCATGTGAAGCCTCATGGGACCCTTGGAATCACTTTTATTCTAGTGGAGAGCCAATAGAAAGCTTCAAAGTGGGGAGCAATAGAGTAAGATTTATTATATCAAAATCCCTTAGACAATGAGATACATATGCCACACAGCTAGTAGAATGACTGAAACTCAAAACACTAAAAATACAAAATGTTAACAAGAATGTGGAACAATAAGAACTCCTATTTATTGTTGGTGGAAGTACAAAATGACACAGCCATTTTGGAAGACAATTTGGCAGTTTCTTGTAAAATCAAACACCCTCTTATAATAAGATCAGGTCATTGGTATTTACCCAAATGGGTTGAAAACTCACGTCACACAAAAATCTGCACATAGATATTTATAGTGGCTTTATTCAGCCAAGATATCCTTCAATGAATGGATGGATAAATAAACTGGGGTGCATCCAGACAATGAAATGGTATCCAGTGTTAGAAAACAGCTTTTAAGCCATGGAAAGACACCTAGGAGACAAAACACATGCTGTTAAGTGGAAGGAAACAATCTGAAAGGTTATATGCTACAGAATTCCCACTCTGTGGCATTCTGGAAAAGGTAAAGCCATAGAGACAGTAAATGATCAGGGGTTGGAGGAAGGAGGGATGAATGGGCAGAGCACAGAGTTTCAGTGCAGTGAAACTATACCGCGTATTATAGCGATAGATACTTGTCATTATATATTTGTCTAAAACATTGGAAGCATACAACACCAAGAGTGAACTCTGACAGAAGTGATGGACTTTGGATGGTCACAGTGTGGCAAGTGGGCTCATCAGTAGTAAGGAAAGGACCACTGTGGCAGGATGATGTCAGTAGGAGAGACTGTTCATGTGTACAGCAGGAAGTATATGTGGATTGCCTGTCTTCCTGCATGGAATTCTGTGAATATAAATCTGCTTTAGAAAATAAAATCTATTAACAGTTTTTAAGAAGATCACACTAGCTATTGTGTAAAAAGTAAATTGTGTGTGATGAAGACAGGAGGCCAGGAGGCCAGTTGGGAGGAACTCACAGTAGGCAGTTAGGAGAGGTTAGAGGCTGGTGAGAAATATGCTATCAAGTAGTCAAATTTCAGATCTATTTGGAGGTAATGCTGCCAGAACTTGCTGATGAAATATATGTGGAGAATGGGAGAAAGAGTGACCGAGGGTGATTTTGTTATTACTGGTTTCAACCATTGCATGAATGGTAGTGCTATTGGGTAAGATGAAGAATTTGAGAGGAGCAGATTTGAAGGAGAGAGGGAGGGAGGGAGAGAGAGGGAGAGAGAATATAATGCAAAAGCACCCTCTAGTATTTTCTGAACTTCAGAAGAGATGTACAACTAGTGATAACAGGTTGGGATAATCAAAGTAATGATGCTGTTGTACTGAGGAGACTGAAATCACCAGAGGAGAAGGCAGTTGGGCAGGATGAGGGCGCAGACAGAGGTCAAGGTCCAGGACCTCCTGGGCACAGCATGAGGTCATTGCCAGAGAAGAAGCAGTCAGAAGACAGAAAGAGCAACATCATAAGAACCTATGAAAGGATGCCTTTTAGTGTCCTGCTGCTGAGAGGTTGCGTATGGAGAGGATGGGAGGCTTCTCTGCCATCCTGCCAAACATGAGCCATCGATAACCTTAATAAGAGACATCTGTAAAGGGGAGTAATGATGTGATCTGGGGGGTGTGCCACAGAGACAGAAGCGATGAAGAGGTAATTGTAGGAACAGTGTTGTGAGAAGCTGAGACGAGAGAGACTCTGTTTCTCTTGGAGCAGAAACAACACCTTTCCACCATATCCTTTTGGAAAGAGAGGTAGGGGAGGCATTTTTCTGAGAGTGAAGAGGTTTTACATATGTAGAGAGTGAAGGGAATATCTGAAAAGGTGTCTTGGATACTTAGGAACTGAATCAGCTGGCAAGAAAGGATCACTCCAAGAGAGTTGTGCCTACAAATTGAGAGCAAGCCCAGCCATCGTTTGCATGGTGTGGTTTTCCCAGCTATTTGGGTGTGTGGGTGTGAACTCAGAATAAGAAGATAGCTGGGCTTCAGCTTCAGATCTTTCCAGGGTGGTGTGGTAAAAAGAGAAAAGGGGCAAAGAGGTAAAAGTACACCAGGTTGTGGGTGTAGTGCTGATCAAGGAACCCAGGATGTGTCAGGAAGAGGGTGAAGTGTGTGTGTGTGTGTGTGTGTGTCTGTGTGTGTGTGTGTAATGAGAAAGGGAAAGGGACAGGCATTAGTAACTCAATGACATCAGCAATACTAGAGTGGGTGCAGTAGATTAAGGGAAGAGGTGGTCTGAGTCCCTGACATTTCAGGAGGAAACAGGATTAGTTAAAAACAACTGATGATTGAAAAAAAGTGAAGTATAACAGTGGGCATCAGGGACTGAGGTGGGGTGAGACCAGAGGTCTGATGGATGGAATAGTGGAGAGATCAGAATGTTGCAATGGACTACCCACACGGATATGAAAGCCCCCAAGGCAGGGGCCATCATGGAGAGAAGACAGTGAGCCAGGTACAAAGTCCCCCGTGAGCAGGGGACATGCAGGGAGGACTGTAAATGTCAGCAAGGATGGAAGTGGGTAGCACAGTCTGACAAGTGCACTTCAGAGAAGCAAGAGTTTTGAAGAAGGAAGTAGTTCGGAAGAAGCCATGGGAAACAAGGAGGACACTTACTTCTCTCCCAGACCTGTTAGGTCTGTGGAAGGGAAAACACAGCCTGTAGCTGAGAGGATTCCAGGGAAGCCAATGTTTTTGTGCACAGCTGGGATGCAGTGGGGGAGGGATCCAGCCTAGGTGACAGCTGAACAGGATCTGGAAGGAGGGGACAGAGTGGTCACTTTCTATGCAGCAAGCACCCTAGTGGCAGATTGCTCAGAATCAAAAAGTAGTACGTCAGAGAGAAAGCATACACACTTCTAGACATGGGCTTGGAGTGGCTAAGCGAAAGGAGTGGCAGAATTAAGACACAGAGGTCTTGCGGTGCCATGGAAAAGATCTGGGACTTGGGGAGCCATCAGAGTGTTTTTAAAAAAATACTTTTGAGACAAGTTCTCACTATGTGTTCTAGGCTGGCTTTGAACTCACAGCAATGCTGCTGCCTCAGACTCTTATCAGAAAGTGTTAAACAGGGAAATGACACTGATTTCAGAAACCAGTGTGAAGATGAGGCTGTCAGCAGCCGCACCGGAGGCCTGGAGAACTGCTGAGCACAACCGCACTGCTCATCTCTCAGTGGGGATAATTCGACTCCCTATGGCTGTCCCTATGGCTGGGATAAGTTAACACTAATGGCTGGGTAAGCTCCAAGGCTGGACATGTAATTAAAGGGTGAGTTAACACTAATTTCCTGCTAACTCATTTTCAGGAAAAGAGCTGAGAGTCCACTTTAAAGAAAGAAAATGAGAGAGGATAATAGTGGATCTTCCATCCCGTTCTCTCTCCCAGATGCTCTCAGCATCACCAGAAGACAGACAGGCACAACAGAACAATGGATGTGAGGCGGGGGCGGGGACCAGGGCTCACAGGAGGGTGGCACCCTCTGGGCAGAGGAGTGCAGGCCTCCTCTCTGCTGTGGGCTTTCCATGCATTTCAGTATTGTTCCTTGCAGAGCTGTGGCTGCTGCCGCCATTGCCCGTTGAGGGACTTCCCGCCTCTCTCCTGCACTCACACGGTTTGTGGCCTGAAGGAACTACCCTGTATCATTTGCACCTAACTCCCCCCCACCATACCTCCACACCCAGAGCCACCTCTTTCTGTAACCTGTTCGAGGCAATCTGTCATGTTGGAGTTTAAATGGCAAAAGGAAGGTGCTGGGGTCCTATCTCCTTCAAAGCTAGTAGAAAACACCTTCCCTACACATTTAAAAATTCTGGATCTAGTATTCAAACTCGGGTGTCCTATTAGACAGTCTTTATAACTCTCCGTATTCTACCGTCTGGGTTCAGTACCAGCCTCACACTCTGGGCTTCTCCCTGAGACCCCCCCCTCTGCACTGCCCTCAGTTGAGGCTCTTTGGCCAGCTGGAGCCCTCACCTGGAGGACTGCTCCTTTGTAACAGGGTGGTCAGAACTCGGAACCCTGTAGAGAGCACAGCTTAGCTGGGACAGTGGGGTCTTGAGCTGGGCCATGGGGTTTGAATCTTAAAAATGACCATAGTGACTGAAAGAGTCACATATGTGTGAGGGAAGGGACGTGGTTGGAGGGGGCCCTCCCCAGCTGGCACCTCCTTTTCCAGTCCCTGCCAGAAGTGCTGACCTTCGAGTGAAACCCTGGGCAGGCTGCCCCGGCACCATGTTCTTGGGGCCTTGGGGCAGGGCTGGGTGTGCGTTGGGAAAGTGGACTATGTGTCCCCTGGGCCAAGGCCATTAGGAGTGATAATGTGGCCTCAGAGACTGAAGCTGCATGTGATCTGTCCACAACCCTCACTTGGGCCAAGGGCTCCAGCATCTTCCTCGGCCTTCAGTCCATAATAGTCACGACTTATGAGCCACAGAGTGATTTGGCTTCATTGTTTGGCCTCTGTCCTGTTGGTTCAGGCATCTGGTGACAAACACTGAGTTTCCCCCACTCCTATCCCCAGTTTCACAGACTTTAGTCTGGACCTGAGTGTGGCATGGAGCCTGCTGTGCCACTGGCAGGTGTCCTAGCTGCCTGTCAAGTAACTCCTGACATGGGCTCTACGACAAGAGCTGGCTAGCCCCAGAGCTGCTTTCTGGTGCTCAAGATGTCATTTTGGTTCATGCCTTCCCTGTACTCTCCGTACCTTCTCTCTCATGCACACAGCAGTCTTTCCTGTCTCACAGACTTCACATGAACCGCAGCCCCCATCCCTCCATCGTGCATGTCTTTACGCATCCATATCCACTGCACTGCACCTGTGACGTGCTCCACTCTGCCACGATGTCACTGTCTCTCACTCTCCACTCCCTAGGGACACTGGGCAATGACATATTCTATCTTTAAACTTCTTATAGGGATCAGTACCACTCACCTCCCGGCGATATGTACCCAGCCTTCTGCTGGAGCTGGGGCAGTTGGGGCTGGCTCACCTTCTGAATTGTTAGGAGTCTGATGACGTGTTTGAAAAGAAAAAATAAAATGAAGAGGGATGGAGAGAGAAAGACACGATTTGGAAACTCTTTCCAAGATTTGAAAACAAGTATATGATATTTGATCTGTTCATGACCTGTTTGTTGTGCTCATGTTGCTTGCTCTATGAAGAAAATATTTGGCAAGAACTACAAGCTTTATTTAGAGGGTTGGTGGGGGAGGCTGCCCAAGAAGGCATGTGCTGGTGTGGCCGGCATAGATAAAAGGGGCTGTGCATGGAAGATTTTGGTGGAAATCTGAAACAAGGGCTGTGAGAATACTTGTCACTGAAAGGATGGATTCACTAGCCTTTTTCAAATTGGTTCAGGAGCTTTTCCCACACTCACCTGTAGGTGGCGTCTTCCTGCTGACTGCTCCAGGGGTCAGACAACCATTACAGGCGTCCTTATCAGAGCTGTGCCAGAGGGAGTCCTGGAATACAAGTCCTCTGTTGCTCCAAGTACTGCTGGTTTTGTTTTGTTTAGTGCTGGGGCTAGAACCAGGGACTCACACATGCTAAACATTTCTCTACCCCAAGTGCCCAAATGCTGCTTGTGTTTAAAGTTCAACTCCAAGCCTCCTCCCAGGAGATTTCTTGGCTGTCTTCACTCTCATCGCAACTCCTCAGAGCTCTGTTGGCACCAGCAGCCTGAATCTTGTAACTTAACAATACTCCCAACAGTATTCATCCAGCACCATTCTGTACCCAGAACTGTGCCAGGGAGAGAGGAGGTTCTTGCTCCCCTGTGGGACAGAGATAGATACACTACAGTTGTGAAATAGGAGGGATGGAGGAGGGAAGGGGTCTTTCTTTGTGTCCTATCTGTGTAGCAACTCTCCAGCACAAGAACAATCACAGGAAAGAAAAGTGTTGCTCTTCATGGAGAAGAAAGGGGAAGAGAACAAGAACCTGGGTTATGCATGTGGGGAAGACTTGCCATTTTTCTCCTAAGTTGTGTGAGAATATTCAGGTTTATAGATCTGGGCTTCTTGTAGAATCTGGGAGCTTCTGGAGTAGATGCACAGCTGTGGTCCTTCCCAGGGGTGATTGTTGTTGCAGAGTGGTACTTAACAATACCAGACTGTGTAGCCAGGATGCCAGAAAATAATCCAGTGCCATGCTAGCCTGGAGCAAGGTAGCAGGACTTCCAGCATCTTCCAGTTGGTCCTACCACTGGTACGTGAATGGAAACATCCAGTGAGCTCACTGTTGGAACAGCGACTTCATGCTTCAAGGGGTGATGGCTGGATGGAAAGGTTCTGAGGCTCTTCCCCCAAAGAAACCCTGGGGGATGATCTTCATGGGCTGAGAAGGGGTGAGGAGAGGCAGGCTGTTCTCTCTAGATGGTGGTCCTTTTCCTTCCATGCAAGCAAAGCTTACAGTGAATAAGAATGAGGCCATCCTGATGTTAAATGCAGAAGGGAAGTCAACATTTTCACTTGGTTATGGTTGGGTCTTCTGTAATTCATCTACTCCTGGTGATTGTTCTGCACCATCTGACTGCTATGTCCTATTGATTTTGGAGAAAGACAGAGAGACAGAGAGAGAGAGAGACAGGCAGAGAGAGAGAGAGAGAGAGAGAGAGAGACAGACAGACAGACAGACAGACAGAGAGACAGAGAGAGAGACAGAGAGAGACAGAGAGAGACAGAGAGAGAGAAAGAGGATGTTTGGTAATGCTTAGAATCTTAGAACCATGAACTTTGAGGGCTGGGAATAACCTTAAGAGGACATGAATTCCACACTTTTATTTTAGATAGTCTGGTGGATTGAGACCCAGGGAGGAGAAGGAATTGCCCAAGGTCACACAATAAGCTAATGGCAGAGATGGATCCCGGACAGAGCCTCTGGGACGAGGCTCACTGACTTTGTCTAATTACCCAAATCCATTCTGATCTGAAATCAGAGTCTCTGGCCAGGGCTCCAACAGCATTCCGGAACAGAGCCATAAATCCCTGAGCCCTGCAGCCACTCTGCTCTGACATTTGTTGTGTTTTACTGCCAAATGCTGCTGCTCCGAGATGCCATCTCCGGAGGGAGAAATTCTTGAAAGAGACACCCCTTTTCCTCCTTCCCAAATTAGGAGTTAATTAGTACCAAAATGTTCATAGAAGGGGTGCCTTGAGTGGCCCTTTGCAGTCAGCAGGCTCCCCAAAGCGGAGAAGTGTCTCCTTCTGAAGGTGCCTAATTGTGCCTGCATCTCTGTTTGGAGAAGGGAGTCTCTGAGTCTGGGCCAGGAACCCTCAGGGACGGATCTGTTAACTCGCTGTCACCTTCTTGTGAGATAGCATCATCTTGTAACTCTGAGCAATAAAATGAGTAATTGTGGGCCTTTTGAAGCAAGGCCCATGTGCCCAAGCGGTTTGTTTACCCTGGGGGAGCAGGCGGCAGCCCAGGGTGGCTGGCCTGTCACCCGGTCATGCCTCTGCCCCAGGACGTCTTGCAGCTCCTCCTCCTTACTTCAAGATTGCAGGGAACTCTGCCTCTGTCCTGTAAGAGCTCCACATTTCAGAAGTAATAATGTTTACCCCATGTCTTACTATTGGGCCTGGGGGTGCCCTCCTTCCTGGGAGTTTGAAGAAAGCTGGTTCTGACTATTGGAACGCAAACTTCCCAGAAAAGCTGGGGCACAACTCCATTCTCGCCCCCTCCTCAGCTGTTGGCCAGGCCAGCACCTGTGGCCTGGAGCTCTGTGTGTTGGTGGGGCTGGGGGGTCATGCATCCAGGGGGCTCCTGCTGGGCTCAGGAACAGCGTTTGCATTACTCAGAATTTAAATGAAGGCCTCAAAAGGCAAAACTAATGAAGATTTACTAAAGCTGCCATTGTCTGATAATTCAATACCAGCTCATTATTAGAACCACATTTATTGAGGTTTAATCACTATGAAGCAGACCGCTCTGGCATAGCTGTCAAACCGCACACAATGTGTTCTTAATAATTAATCAGTGCAGTATCTTGTCGTTCTAGCGTTCATCTTGGGCTTGGGTGTGTTTTTAAAGAGACGCTGTCAGTGCATTTTTGGAACTTGGTTGTCTTTTGTTTTTCAAAATTCCTCAGGTCCTTTAAGCAAGGGGAAAGGAAAAAACCAGATTCTGCCCCAAATTCCACCCTTGCATCCTCATGGAGAACAAGTCCTGGAATGTGATTGAAGCTTCCTGGATCCCACATTAAGCTGCTGACATTTTGTTTTTCCAAAAGAACAAAACCCCAAAGCCCCATGCATTCATAATTTGCTTTGCTTTCCTGAAGTCTGCAGGCATTGAGGGTAATGGGCTTGGCATGGGCTTGGGGGCTGCATTTGGTCCTGATGCTGCTGTCCAGGAACTCACAGCCAGACCCCCCGGCAAGCTGCCCTCTAAAGAGCTTTCTTCTTAGAGAAAGCTCAGTTTTAGGAAGAGGTCTACAGAGTGGAACCTAGATTTGGACTGTTTTCCCACTTGGGCTGGGGAAGGCCAAAGAAGAGCTGGGCATCACCTCCCCCAGGACGCAGTTGTCACCCTGGCTCCCCTGCAGACGAACTGTGAGGGTCAGACAAAATCACTGACACGAAGTCCTCTATCACTGACTTAGTGGCTTTGTGAAGTCCACAGCTGGCGTTATTAATATCTTTAATAGTATGATGGTCACTGGGTTGATGGAGAGACTTTAGGTCTATACTGAGTTGGCTTGCGTTGAAATCTTGGCTCTAGTGCAAGCCAGTTGTTTGATCTCAAGAAATCTATTTGTCCTTTGTAAATTTGAGGTTCCCCACTGACGAGATAGGGTGACATTAGACTTGTGGAAGCTGATGAGACGATTCATGCAGGAGCTTAGCACACGGGGGAAACCTGTGTCCTAAGGAGATGTTTGTGTGTATTGTTGTCGGTGAATGAGCCCCAGTGGCCCTTTGTCCCTCCATGGTCCCTTCTTTCCCTGGCATGAACATCTAGCAGTCAAGGCCCTGAGTAACCTTGCCATGATCATAGTGGCCCTGAGGGCAGGAGGACCCCTTGTGTTATATCATTCCCTGTCACTGATTAAATCTGCCCCTAATTAAGGCAGTGCCTCTTATTCAGGGGCCATTTCATCCACCAGGGGATTTTTGACAACTTTTGGAGACATTTTTAGTTGTTACAGCTGGGTGAGGGTGGGGCCTGTGGGCATGTAGTGGGTGGAAGCTGGATATGCTGTGGAGCATCTTACAGTGCACAGGACAGCCTTCATGACATGGAATGGTCAACCTCCATTGTGTTGCTGAGACTGAGAAGCCCTGCTTACAGGTGTTCAGACTTCTTTGCGGGAGGATCTGTACCAAGGGATGGGGCCCACTGTAATGGCGATGTGCTCAGGAGGGATCACAGAAGGGAAGGCAATTTACAGACAAGGAGACCATGATGCAGTAGAAAAGGACAAAAAGCGTCCTTTGGTAATTTGGGGGCAGCCTATTACTTCCCAGGAATCTCTCAGAAGCAGCTCTCCACTCCCAGGGAGTGGAGAGCTGTCCTGGGGTTAGAGTTTCTGACCAGATGTCAGGACCTTACTATGCCTTGCTATTCTCCAGCTTGCCCATGGGATCACCTCGGCAGCCAGGAACTGGGTTCTTGGCTGTCTACCATCTCCAAACTCATTTCCTGGAATTTCTGAGCTTTCTTACCCTTTACATTTGCCTTTTAGGTGCCCAGATTGTTGGTCTGGATTCTGACCTTGACATATGGCTGCATGTCCGTAGAGTGCCCTGAGGGAATACCATGCTTATCAACTCGTGGGGAGGCGAAATAGTCTTGGTGTGTCTGTGCGTCTTGGTGTGTCTATGGGTATGATGGCAGTCACACCATCTGTGCTGTAGAGCTTCCTTCTCCCATGCCTACTGTCTTTGGCCCCAACCAGGTGAACTGGGGAAGTTACCACCTGTGGTAGAGGTAGTAAAGATATGTCAAGGTTTAAAGCAGAATGGCCAGTCCTGTGGCCTTAGAGAGGCTTACAGAGGGACAGTTTCTACCCAAGATCATCTCTGCTTTGGGGAATGTGCCTGTTGAGTTCCCACACTGGAAAGGGCAGGCTCTAGGGTCTTTGCACCAGTATGGAGGTTAGCTGCAGGCAGAGTGACTCTCTGCCAGGGGTCTGGGTGGAGGGATTGTGTGACTCAGACAGTCAAGCAGAGGAGACTCAATGGAGCATTCCAGTGGGATTTTGTGTCCACAAGCTTGGGTTGTACTCATTGCAAAGATTGCTTTTACTCTCCCATCCTACTGTGGTTTGGTTCAGGTGAGAAAAGGATGGCTATGCTCACCATCCTCAGTCTATCCCTGTAATCATCTTTTCTCAACTGGGAGAGAGCATTCCATAATCCATCCCATGTGTGAAGCTCTGTAGGACCAAATTCTTCTGCTCACCCCTGTGAGCCTCATGAGATCTATGGGAGCCAAGGGGTTAATACTCTACAGAGAAGAAGGGAGGCTGGAGAGGTTAAGTGCTTTACCCAAGGCTTTATACCTAGTGAGATACAGAACCAAAATTCAGAGTCAGGCAGTGGGCTTGGAGGAGCCCGCAGCCACCCAAGACAGAAAAAATCCAACTATGTCATCCTGTCTGGCCTGGGCAGTGCAGCTCAAAGACTTCACTCAGTTGATCAAGTGCCTTTCTGTAGGATGAAGAGTTTCCCAGCTTCCGGGATGTGTTTCCTTTCCACCTTTCCATGATTTAGGTTCCTAAGACAGCAGAATTCACTGCCCAGATGGTACTGAGGCTTCTTCCTGAGCTAGTGTGGGCCTTTCTTTGGGAGGGCAGACCTGGCTGCTGAGATGTGTATCCCTAGGCATAAGGGAGGTTGCGGGGTGGCTAGAGCACTTGGAGCTTGAATTTGTAGGCTTCTGATTATAGGGGATTGAGCTAAGGAGAAAGATCAGGCGAGAAGGCCAAGGGCTGGAGGCTGTGCTATGTTTCGTGGCACTACTGTGTTCTGGGTGCCAAAGGAGCTGTGAATACTGAATTGCATCTGGTCCTTCAGGTTATTTAGAGAGGAAAAGAGAATTTCCATACTCACAGGTTGTTGGCTTGATTCAGAATTCTTAAATATGTGCACTGCAGAAAGTGTGCTTCCTTTTAAATCAAACCTTTGGCCTCAAAAATGTCAAGGGTGGACTTGGCCCTGGCCCAGGCCCAGAGACCATTTAGTCCTTGAACCACTAAAGTCTTAGCTTGCACTGTTAGTGCTCCTTCCCACCTGCCCCAGCCCCCACCTTCCCTTGCTTGGTCTGTTACCACAGCAACTTCTAGCCCCTCATCCTGGGACAAGTCACCTGCTTGCCACACCCAGAGTACTTTTCAGACACTGGTAGGAAGTGCCTTGTGATAATCTCATGAGATATACATTCATCCAAAGCTTTCTCAAAGTTTCAAATCCTAAGCTCAGGCCCCCGGATGAGCCTACCCTTCACCTCTGTCCTCTAAGATAAAAAATGTGCTTGTGGAATTCTATGGTTCTGATCTGGGAATGTCCTCTCTCTGACAGTGTGCCTGGAGGCAGATTGACCAGCTGTGTGACTTGGATGGGACCAAAGGGTTTTCTGGGAGACAGGGTTTGTGGTGCATGCCTTCCCAACACTTCTGTTGAAAGCCAGGATTAGGCTGGTGGCTGGAACTGGGCTCAACAGTCTGCTGCACCGGTGATCCAACCTCCTAAGAGACAAATCTGATTCCTGTTTGACTAGGCTCTTGGTCTGCCTACCCACCAGATAAGCAGAGGCTATGCGTACTTTTGCCCTTGGGGGCCACCTGTCTTTGGCTCTGTGCCCCTGGCTTTCTGGCCTTCTTTGGACCCACACCCCTGCTTCCTGTCTCCACTTTCTCCAATGTAGTCTTGGTTGTGTACTCTGGGAGGCAGGGCTGGGAGAATCACAAGCATGAGCTGAGCTTGGGCTACTTAGTTATTCAAAGACACAAAAAGATAGGCTGGGGACATAGCTCAGCATGAAGGCCTTGAGTTCAATTCTTTGTTCCACAAACGAGAAGAAAGAAAAAGAGAAGGATGAGGAAGAGGAAGAAGAGGACAAGAGATCCCAATGAAAGCTCTAGAGCTTTTGCCTACAAGAGATCACAAATAACAAAATTTTGCCTGTCACTTTTAGCGATTTCAGAGACTCCCAGGGGTCCACAGACACAGATATGAAGTGCTGCACTATACCGCAAGTGTCAGAAATCCTGTGTGATTTATCACCATGTCTCCGGCACCTAGAAAAGGACTTTCCATGGAATAGAAGCAGGGCGTTTGTGTGGAATAAAGGAGTGGGTTTTCCCCATGTAGCTGTAGCTGCAGAGTGTAAACTCTGAGGTCTGAGGATTCTAACATCAGGGCAAGAGAGATAATGTGGTATGTGACACTGAGAAATTGCTAGAAGGCATTCTAGGTCTTACAAATGACATCCCCAAAAGCTGGTAGGACAGGGAAGACATGAAGAGTGCTGCCTGGTGCAGGCAGAGGAGAGGCCATGGTGGGCTACTTAGGGGATGCATTGTGAAACCTGCTTGCAGAAACAATCAGAGACTGGGATTCGGGCATATTGTTGGAGTCAAAAGAATAAGAAAGCTTTGGGAACCTAACTGAAACCATATGTGGGCACATATTGTTTTCCTCAGAAAACCAGCCTAATTAGATCTTAATTCCATATTGTTCCTATGGTATTGGATGCATAGTAAAGCAGGCCCTCACAGTATACAAACAGCCTCCACTTCTGAGAAGGATGAAGAGGAGGAGACCACCTTGGGAAAGACCCCACATAGTAATATGGATTTGATTTGTCACAAGCACTGGGATGTGGGAGCCATATTCATTGTGGACTTATTGATTATAAGTGCTGAATACAAAACCCTTAATGCAGCAGGGACTTGTTGGAGCCCGTATCAAGTAGGGCCCCTGTTTTTGTCTTTGCATTTAATTCCCCTAAAATCCTGTTTTCCTTCGTGCCACAGAGCTCCCTCACCAGCGTGGATCCCAGGTCGTCACACACTGCCCAGTGCTGGGCTTCAGCAGTGGGTGCCTTGGAAAGCCTAGTTTGGTTTCAGGACCTAGGTAAGCACTGCTGTTCTGAAAAGGCAACAATTATGTTTCCCCCAAACACACAGAAGCATCAGAATTCACAGCATGTGCTTTACAAGGGCAATAAAGTTTTATATGCAGCTCAGTGAAACGCCAAATACAGCCAATTATCCACCAAAATAAACTGATGGGAGAGAGAATGGCTATATTTGGCTCAGACTTAATTATTTTGCATCTGAACTTCTCGATTCCATGTAATAAAATCCCATTCCGCCCTTATTTCCTGGTTAGGTTACTTAATCTTGATTCTAGTAACTGAGCCCCTGAGTGGAGTAGACTGTCCAATGTCAGTGGTAAGAAAATGTGAAAGGTTTGACATCAATTACAACATTACACACAACATAAAATTTAACAACTTGAATCAGGCTTTCATTGCTCTTTAAAGAGACCGTATGGCTTTTTAAGATCTAAAAATTAATCAGTTTCTCAGAGTCATACCTTTCTGAAATGCCTGGACCTTTCTCTTAGCTTGAGATGTAAGAAGAAATCTCTTGTATCTGTCTCTGGGTCTCTATCTTTCATTTAAAAATGGAATTTAATTTCTTCAGCTTTCATTTTTCTAGAGAAGCACTTTTCCTTTAATGAAAGAAAGAGTAAAAGATGAAGACATTGAATTATTTTCCTAAGGTGGTGAAATTCTAGGGAGACCAAGTCAAAAACAAAGATCTCATATTTGGCAATATATGAGGATGTCCTGGGCAGCAGCCAGTGGCCTTGCCAGGGAGACTCTGATGGCCCCTCCTCTGTGCTGTGTCAGGAACTGCGACGCAGCCTTTACTCCACCACTCCTTGACACCTGGTCATCCTATAAAACACCACATGTAATTCTACAGTTTTGGTCCATAATGGGTCATCATGCAGCACAGACGTGGTAAGTGGCCTTGTTCCTTTAATAAGCTTGGTCTCTGCAGGTCAGCCCTGAGGTCAAAGTCAGAGCGACAGGGTGGACAGCCAGCAGCTGTGGGCTGTGGCAGGCAGTGGGAGCTGCTTCCTGACTCTCTCCAGGTGGACGGTGCACTAAGAGTGAGTGTAGGGACTGAACCTGGCAGATGCATTTGTACCCCTAGCATGGCCCGAGCAGCACACACTGAGTGAACTTTTACAATAGTGACTCTCTCCACACTTTTGTCACACTCTGTCCTCCCATACTGTGCTGTGGATCAAGTCATGAGAAAAGCATGAGTCAGAAGGTCCCTGTTAGGTGTGGGCTAAGTGATGCTCAGTGCTTAGGGTGAGAAGGGCATGTGCCAGTGTAGGGGGCTTGAGTGACCGTAACAGAATGCTGTTCTGGACCCATTCTGATGGCCTTAGCCCTGGTGCTTCCTAAAGCTCTGCTCACTTTGGATGAAATAGGCATTTTATTCTGTATGACATTGCCAGGTGCCACTCCTTGGTGTGTCATTTTCTTTGCTGGTGATTAGTGCTGCCTAAAGTATACCAGATAATCACGTTTTTGCCCTAATATGCTTCTGCGTCTTAGGCAAGGAGTGTTCTGGAAATGGCAGTAAGTGCTTTGACTTTCCAAATGTGTGTTTTCCTGTGAAAACCCAAGAGTGAGAGCTGGTCAGTTTATGATATCATGTGTTCTCATACGGAGATAGCCTGTGGCATAGCCAGGCCTTGGTCACCTGAGGCCCAAGGAGCAGCTGCCTTCCACAAAGATCAGTGTTGGAGTTTCTGCTACTTTTCCACAACATGGACTTTTACAAGGAAAAAGGCCAACAGCTACATCGTGCGCTAAGCCAGTCTGGTGTGGATGTGTGCTCTGGCATGTTGGAGGGCAGCTCACAGAGAGACTATCTGCTGTCCCTGGTCTTGTCCTCAAGACATGAAGGCATGAGTCCCTGTCCTTGAGCATGGGAGCCACCATGCCCACCGGCATGGCTGATGATTTTGGAAAAATTTGCAGGACATAGAAACAGTTTCAGACTTAAACCACAAGTAGGCACAGGATAAAATAAAAATCCCCAATACTAATATTCAGACAACATGCACTCACATACACCTTGCATTCACAGACTACGGGGGAT
Organism: Chinchilla lanigera; assembly: GCF_000276665.1. Classification (NCBI taxonomy): domain Eukaryota; kingdom Metazoa; phylum Chordata; class Mammalia; order Rodentia; family Chinchillidae; genus Chinchilla; species Chinchilla lanigera. Next base: position 2,252,187 of record NW_004955469.1, on the reverse strand, counting down.
ATTTAAAGAGACCTGAAGAGATGTTATTGTTAGAGTTTTAAGTTCACACCAAAATCAAGAACAAAGTACAGACAGTGTCCAGACACCTCTGCCTAGTCGTGGACAGCCCCCTCCACTCTTGGTACTGAAGTCACAGGGTTGATGTCATTCCTTCTGTCACTGGATTACATCCGTGCAGCCTTATCACACAGCCCATAGTTTCTGTTAAGGTTCATTCTTGGAACATTCCATAGGCTTTGACAAATGTACCATGATCTGCATCCACCATGTGAGTTTGTGCTTTACTCAAGCTCTTTTAAAAAGGGAAATTTTGGCAACATCATTTTCCTTAAAGAGAATTTTTAAAAGGGTCACAAAAATGAAGAAATTTTGCTACTTAAACTATTATAATAATTAAAGAATCTAAAACAATGAATTTGTTGCTATTCCTCTTGGAGATATGTTCAATCAGTGATGAAATAAACCACAGTAGTGTTATCCTTTAGAAAACACTTAACCCACAGCTGGGAGAATTAGGGGCAACAAAAACATTTTTATTGCCATGCTTATCTCAAATCCCCTACATAATTTTATGAGAAAGGTCATTAAACTTGTAGCTAACGCATTATCTTTTTCCTTGGACCATTTCTGAAACAACATTCGTTTTTCACACTTTACATTTCAAACATTAAAAACATTAATTGATGCTTTTACATAAAAAGTGAAGGACTAGGTTTCTCATCATAAAATGTTATGTTGTTTACACAAAAACTGCAGCTAAACTCATAAAACTCTGGTGATTTCCCAGTGGGGTCCTGGGGGCCACTTGGCCATGGTAGGCTCCACACCACTTTCTAGTGCTGACTGACTTCCCCTGGAAGGGCTTTGGCTCTTGCCATAATTAATTAGGCTTTTCAAGTGTGGCAGGCCAGACAAGCACTCTCTCTCCCTTCAGGGCCCAAGTGGACACCTTTGAGCGACGGGGCAAACAGTCTGAGGTAGAACAATTCCACCCAGGTGGCAGTTCTCACAGACCCCTCTTGTCCTCATCTGGACACTCCTAAAAGCAGAGGCCCCAGCACCTTCAGCTCCCTCAAATCCCTTCTGGATCCTTGGGCCAACCTTCAGGACCATGCTCCTGGATGGGAGGGATATGAGGCTTTCTCAGTGGGGAGCTGCCCATTAGTTCTGTTAGGTGTCAGGGACTCTTAAAATATTAATGGTGAGATTTTAGCTAGGATGCCTAAAGTTGAATAAAGCAATCTAAGCCAAGATGCTTCGAAAATCTAAGATCATTGCCTCTTCTCCAATTTGTTTTCCTAGTGAAACCTGGGATAAATATTTAAAAGTTATTTGTTTCTCTTTTTATGAAGATAAATATATAAACTGCTTTGGCAGCATTAAATGTGAAGATCAAGTGTTCATTTACAGAATGCAACAGCTTACTTATTCTACCATTTCAAGGAATTGCCCTCAAAGAATAATTTGCAGATGGGGATACTATAAGAATCTGCTCATTTATTTATTTTTACTTCTATGGCTGCTGTCTTCTTTGGAGACACTCAGTAAGCATTCTTTTTTGGACTGTCCCTTCATATGGACAGATGTAGGAAAAGCAATATAGCAGCATCCTTGTTTGGGGAAACTGAGGCAAGAATAATGTACTTTGCAATATATGATTCCACAATAAACAAATACTGAGGACTTTGGGAACAAGATTAGAATGTAGGCCACTTCACGGCAGAGCTCAGACTTCTGAAGACTATGTTGTCCTGCCCTCCAGGGAGAGGAAAGAATAAAGAGAAGGAGAACCAAGCCATGATTCCCTTGAGAAGAGTTCAAAATCTAGCTGGGTATATCAAATAGAAACACATACACAAGGACCAACAATGTAAGGTGACAGTTAACGAAACAAAATTCGTAAAGGTTGATAAAGAGGCTAAGTTTCATAAAGAAGCCAACTTTACCAGAGATGTTTTCCTGGATATCCTGGGACTTCATCTTGGCCTTGAAATGTAAATAAGATTCAGCTGGATGGAAGAAAGGGTGTACCTGGTATCAGAAAAAAGAAAAAAAAAAAAAAAAAAAAGAAGAAGATAGGGTGCAGACCCTGGAAGGAAGGCAGATCATATAGGAGAGAATGGGAGCTTATGTATGGAAAGATAGGCCAGGTTCGAGTTATGCAGGGCACTGAAAGGCAGATTGATGATTTTGGAGAGGCTAGAGTGGATCCACATTCTAGTTTCTGCATTCTCTCTGTCTATCTTCTCTCTCACACACATTGTGTTAGGTGCTTAGAACTGAAAGATGAGAAGATCGAGTTTCATCTATGCAATGTCTGCTAAGTACCACCTATGTTCCTGGTGCTCAGCAGTTGATGAAGGGAAGGATGAATGGCTGTATGTCTCTCAGCCAAGTTGGGTAGACAGTATGTCCAGATATTTTGCAAGTTATTGTTAAAGAGGCAAGAATAGAGAAGTGCAAGAAACAGCAGACGAATTGATTAGCTCTGTGGGGACAGAGGAAAGAAAAGATGGAAGAGGTCTCATCTTTGTAAACCTATTTGCTTTGCCACTGCAACAGTGAAGTGAGAGAATGGAGAGAGCATGAAGGATGAATCCTTGGTCTACGGATCACATAGGTCTTTGGGGCTATGCTGAGGAACTTTGATTTGTACCATAAGTAATCCACGTAACTCAGCAACCTTCAGCTGTTGACGTGTCTCAGTAACACCTAGAAAGCACCCAGACTTCAAGATGCTGGGTCTCACTCCAGAGCCCATGATTTGGTAGGTTTCAGCAGGGGCCAGAATTTGCGTCTCTTACAAGGTCTCAGTCAATACTGATGCCACTGGTCTGGGAGCCTCTGGAGACAGGGAGACAAGTCAGGGGGCAAAGGCCCACATGAAAATGAGGCTGGTCTTCCTGTGCAGAGGACTTGCTGCTCCAAAGGGATCAGTCATCCAAAGTCAGGGCCTAAGATTGGAGCCCATCCCTTCGGACCCTCACTGCTTTGCCTCTTTATTAGAAAATAACACTCAGACTTGTGCAACCATAAGGGGTACATACAAGGGTCAAGCTTTTGTGCTTTAAAGGTCCTTTTCTGTTTCAGAGAATAGGATGGGGTTCTTTTTCTGCAGTCACACCTTGAACATGAAGCTGGTCCTGCTCTAGTCTGACTTTCACTTTAAGGAAAGAGGCTCCATGGTTTTCCAAGACATGGGACCATAAGAGATTCTTCTTAGTCTCCATCTTGACTTTCAAACACTTCCTTTCTATCTGAAACCATTCACAAGTCTGTGAAGGGAAATCTGAAAGATGAAGGGAGTTAGACATGGAAGATAATTCCCAAAATCATGAAAAGAAAGGCTTCATTATTTTGTTGCTTTTTCTCCCTTTGGGTAAGAAAACATTTGATGGAATTAATTATTTAGTGGCACATGCTTGGGCTGGAAATTTTAATTTCCCCTGCCAAGCTTCCTAAATGCAGTCATTCTTCAGGTTAGAACCATCACAACATGAGCCATATTCACTTGAAGTAACAACATATTTCTTGAATGCAGTTGCTTATTGACCTGGGGATTTCAACTGTGAGGAGATGAGGAATGTGGACTTGTGCTCCTCACCGAGCTGTGAGCTTCTCCTGTTGTGTGTGTGTAACAATAGGTTCTTTCATGACACAACATCATGGCAGTGGGTGGTGAACTTTGACACCTGGCACAAGAAAAATTGAATTATATAATATGAAAAATGTTGCTTATTTTCCTTCTTGCTAATTAACTCCTCTGTGCAGGGATGCACGGTGGATGAGGTCAACTAGTGGCTTTGTTTCTCTGACCAGTTTCCATGCCTGTTTAGGTACTGTCTGAGTAGTGCATGATTGTAAATAGAACAAGTCTAGAGGCTTTTGGAAGCGGCCATACAACACTTTAAATTTTTTTTTTTATTTTAAAGAGAAAAGAAAACAAAATAATAACAGCAAAGATAACAAAACAACACAAAAACAATAAAAATGATACAGATTTTCAAAACAAGATGATAGGAAATTAACAATGGTTGCTATATTACATATTGTTATCTTCAATTAAGTTACTCAGATTACCAGACATAAGAATGCAAGATTGATCAAATAATTAAAGAGAATAAAAAATAATAAAAAAATTAGAAACCATACAGAGTTTTACTAATCAAGATGGTAGGAGTTCAACAATGGTTGTTACATTGCATATTGTTGTCTTCAGCTTAATTGTTCAGATTACCAGATATGAGAGGCAATATTGGACCAAAAAGAGATTTAAGCATTAACTGTTCCTTTCAATAAACCAAAAGACATCAGCTGTTCAATTATCTCAGCTATCCTTGTATATACATATATTTTTTTCCATTCCTTCTTTTTTTCTTGTCTCCTTTCCCTCATCTCAGTGGTTCCTTCCCTTTGAGCAATTTCCTTCCCTTTCACAGTATCTATTGTACCTTTTGGGTTTTATTTACTCTTTCAGGTTCTTACACTAGGGAGACAATATAAGACAATAAATCATGCGGACCTGATTTATTTCACTTATGAGTATGGTCTCTAGTTGCCTCCATTTACCAATAAAAGCCTCGAGTTTATCTTTTTAACTCAGCTATAAAAACGAAAAACAATGGGGCTGGGGATTTAGCTCAGCGGCACAGCACCTGCCTGGCAAGTGCAAGGTCATGAGTTCGATTCCTGGTACAGGGAAAAAAACAAAAACCAACCAAACAAACAAAAAACCAAACAAACAAAAAGGAAAAACAAACGTACAATCCTTGATGCTGTGGCTCAGTGGAATCTCTACTGATTCCAAGGAATTAGCCTGTGCTGGGATCCTGTTTATCATTAAGGCTTGGGCCAATAAGCACATTGTGGCTCTTTCCTTGCTGTGTTCCGGGGTCCTTTGGACATGGGAAAATAGTAGTGCAGGTAGCACAGAGGTCTCTTTCAGAAACTGCTTCACTAGCTATAGACCTGAAAGGTGAAATTTGGATATAAGTTGGGATGTACAACAAACCAACACAGCTGTTGTTCTCATCTTACAGATGAGCAAACTGATGTTCAGAGGAAAGAAGTACCATGCAAAGCAACTGGAAGGTAGTAGAGGTAAGACTCAAGTCCAGATCAGTCTTTCTCCAGCGCTGAGTCTTCTCTCCCATGGAACATATTATTATTATTATTTTTTTTTGGTTTTTCTCCGGTACCTGGAACCGAACTCACAACCTTGCGCTTGCCAGGCAGGCGCTTTTGCCGCTGAGCTAAATCCCCAGCCCCGGAACATATTATTTTAATAGCAGCCTAACAATGTACTGAGTGTTTTTTCCTCTACCTTTTCCAAATTATTCTACAGTAATCACGTTATTTTTATAATAGTTACAAATAATTTTATGACCTTTTTGAAAGAACTGAGAAGGAAAAGTGAAGCAGGTGCTAATACTATGTAGACAGGAACGATTGGCTGGAAAAAGCTACCTAGGACCCCAGGAAATGGAAGGACTGTCAGACGTAGTCCATGAAACAGATGATTAGTGTATTTACCCACATTGATGTCAGAAACTTCTGCATGACAAAAGAAACCATCCACAAAGCGAGAAGATAAGGTATAGGACAGGAGATGTTTTAGTACATGTGCATAAAAGACTAGAATCTGGAACATATAAAGAATCCCTACAAGTTAGAAACAGGAAGACAAGCATCCTTCCACACAAAATAGTCAAAGAGTTTTATTAAGCAAGTCACAAAAAGAACATAAACATCCAATAAAAGTATAAAAAGACACCCAAACTTACTAGAAGAAATGAAAACAATAAATACATTTCACACTCACCCATATGGGAAGAATGGAGAAGCCTGACAACCAAATGTTACAAGTAAAGCTGTGGAAAATGAGGAAATTATACACTGCTAGTGAAACTGTAGCTTAGTAGAGGCCCTTCTAGTTTTGTGCCCTAGAGAAAATTTACTGTATATGTACAAGGAGACATTCACTAGTTTGTTCACAGTGGCATTGTCTATGATAGCAAAAATCTTCAGATCAATTTAATTGCTGATTTGCACTATAGGTACTAAACAAACAAAATAAATTCTACACGTGAGTCAAAATCATTCATTGAAGAACAAAAAGCAATTTTAAAAATTGTAAGTTCAGTGTGACACCATTTATTTATATACATTTAGAATTCATATGTCTACACCCAATCCCTATGTTGGCATTAGAACACAGGACTTTGGTTGTAGAGACAGAGCTCTGCAGAAGGTGATTAGTGCTCTTATAACAGAGGCCCTGAGAGTTACTTTGCTGTCTCCACCACCCAAGGGCACAGCCAGAGGGCACCATCTAGAAGCCCTCACCAGACACCAAATTGCTGGCACCTTGATCTTAGACTTCTCAACTCTCAGAACTGTAATAACCTCGGTGGATGGTATGATCCTCAGTTGTTTATAAGCTACTCAGTTAATGGTATTTTGTTATAGCAGGCTGAATACACTAAGGCACTTTTATATGTTTCAAATGTTTAGTAATTCTAAAATTACTAATAAAAATAAAAATAGGAAAGGAATAGATTGGAAAGCAATTTAATTAGTATCATCTAATATAGATGATTTCATGATCTAGAATATAATGGGAAGTTAATGTTAGTATTTTCCTTCAAAAGAAAAAAAATTAGCCTGTAGACAAGAACTTAGGCACCATGAGTGCTACTTAGACACTGAAACTGACTACTGTGCAGGGTGTAGGGTAGCTTGTGAAAGAACTTCAAAGAGAGACTGATTTCCATCTGCCTTGAATGGTTTAGGTTAAAGCTCCTCGTTTGGAGATTCTTCTGATCAAAACTGTGGCGCTCTCGTGGGGTGAATCAGGCAGCGTCTTCATTTCCTAGGAATCTGCACCAGGGCTGGTGCACAAATGTCACCATCATGTTCATTCTCTATGGAACCCGCTGCCTGGTGAGGTACAAGCCTTCCTTTTATGGGGAAGAAGTGGGGCTTGTGGGGGGCGGGTCACCCTCAGCTGGTCAGTAGCAGAGCCAGGCAGGAAATTGTTGCTTGCTCACATTTATTTTCGTGTCCCTTGCAACTAAAAATTCCTGACTTCAGGGTTTTTTTCCCTCACATTTTTTCTTCTTCCAAATATGAAGCTGTACATAGAAGCCTGATTCTTTCACTGAGAGACCAAGTTCCTTGCTGCACCCTGGATCGACTCATGCTGGTGTGCAGTCCTCTTTGCAGAAGGTATGTTTTTGGAAGCGTTTCCTACAGAGGAAAGCTTTTTAGTTCTAGTTCCCTTGCAAGCAACAGGTTTATTGATTGAGAGTGACAAGTTGTTTACCTTTTTGAAATTTGTAAATATGAAGATAGTGCCTAGATTGATGGATGTGGTAGGCACAGAAGTTATTCATTTTGTCCCACTAATAGCTAACTCAGAGGTGGAATGTCAGCAGATCAACATATGTTCTGTGTCTACTGTTCCTACTCTTTATTTTTTTATTTTTTATTTTTTTTGGTATGGGAATCGAACTCATGACCTTGGCCTTGCCAGGCAGGCACTGTGCCACTGAGCAAAATCCCCAGCCCCCTACTCTTTACATTTACCATGTGGTGAGTCTGAAGAAACCAGGATAAGAAAATATGGTGACAAGATGAAAGTGATAAACATGAAATATAAAGCCAAGGAAAAGTGGTGCCTCCACATCAGCCAGGGCTTTGATCTGCACATGCCCTGTTCAGAGCCACCAAGAATGAGTCTTCCCCAGTGGTGACCTTACAAATGTATGGAATGGATTGTTCCTAGGGAATAACATCTTCTGGATGCCAAGGACTGTGCAATTTTTACAGCAAGTGAACTTGAATCTAAAGACAGAGAGATCTAGTCTGGAACTCAGCTTTCCCAGTAACTAGTTGTTAAGACTTAGAGCACCTCATTTGATGTTTGAAAGGTTTTCCTCATGGTAATGTGGGGATGAGAATCACAGTAGCCTCCTCAGCAGTAACTGGGAGGATTGATTAAAAGAGACAAGGTGCACAAAACCTGGCTTGCTCATAAGGTACTGAGCTTGTAGTGAGTGCTCAGTAAATGGTGATGTGGTTTATCATGATGGCAAACTTCTCCATGCGTCTGGCATGTTGGGCGAGGCAGACTTACACTGTGTTTGCCCAGATACTTGAACAAGAAAGCCCTGAGCCTTCCTGCCACAGACAGTCATGAACTGTCTTCTTCCCTCTCACCTTCATTCTTGCTGGTATTTCACAGAGTTAAAGCCCTTCTACCAGAGGTAGTATAAAGCGAGCTTCTTTGATGGACAGTGCTCAGGAAATAAAGGCTAGTGGATTTTCTGTTAGAAAGAAAACTTTATAAATTCTTTAAACTATAAACTTTATAGTTTAATTGAGCTGGGGACAATTTGCATACCAGATGGCCTGGAACCATAATAGGCCTGGAGTGACTCAGAGGTGGCCACATGGCTGGGTAACACTAATAGACAAGGGAAGAGAAGTGACATATAGAAAGCAAGCGAGGTATGAGACAGCAGGTTAGTTAAAACCTGGCATTTGCCTGATCAAAGCCAGATGCAAGAGCTGGTTGTCTGAGGCTCATCTGATGGGAGTGGCTGGGACTTGGCTACTTGTCGTAGGAATCAGTAACTATTATTCACACACAAAGTTAGGTTATAGCTCACTATGTACAGAGAAACCATTAGGCCAAACTAAAGTGTACACAGAGCAGCTTTAGGCCAAACTTAATTAAATTTAACAGTTCCTTTTGAAGATTTACTGTGCGCACTTGCCTTGACTCCCGTAAGGAAACACATTCAATGCCATTTAATGTGGTGTTTCTAAAATTAACTGAACCAAGGAAATCCTTCTGGCCTAAGTGCTGCTGCTACCCCTCAGATCCTAAGTCTGTGGCTAGTTGTCAGCGGTGGCCACTTGGAGTCCAGTGAGAGGGTGTGGACAGCTAGGAAACCCCGCCCCACAGTACCTTGGCAGGCTGGGTTTGCATTTAGGCACTTTGAGAAGCTTGTTGTGCTCCTTGTGAGTCAGAACAGCAGAATGTAGCAGTACCGTGCATCCCAGATGTCTGCTAAATCCCCCGGCTGTGCTGATGCATGTGAGGGTGCTGGCGTCACTCTGGCCTGAGAAGCAGGAGCAGCAGATGGCCACGGCACTGCAGCAGCATCTGGCAAACAAGTTTTCTCTGCACTAAAGGCCAGTTTCAAAGTTGGCTCCTGACCCTGGCCCCTGCACCCTATGCTCCATCAGCCAGGGTCCCCGTGCACATCTCTTGTTGAGGAGGCCCTGTTCCATTTGAGCAGTAGCCTTTTTGTCTTGACCAATATCTGCGCCCTGCAATGACTTCCTTCTCTGTCAGATTTTAATGACACAATACAAGGAACAGCCTGATGAGTGCTGCCATATTTTAACCTGCATGGCCGCACTTGGGGAAGCTTGCAGATTGAGATTTAGAACATTTGGGATGAGCTTGAGGTGACCAGTCAGCATGGCACCAGGGCTGCACCCTCGGGAGCAAACAGCTTGGCCCAGAGGCTGGCTTCTCTGAAGAGAACACACTGCGTATCTAGCCTATAGGCTCTCAGTGTCCAAAGAATGCAACCAATGTTTTATCTCTTGTGAAAATTTGCAACAATACTGTACAAGGGCCTGGAAAGATTCTCACATCCATTTAAAAAGTGAAACTGCTGAGATTCTGAGAAATAGTGATTCATGTAAAGTCAACTCCTAGGGAGGAAGCTGTCTAGCATGCTACTTACAGTAGTACAGTTGCTTGATAAAGAACATAGGGAAAGTTCTAGGCAGTGGTCTCTGCACTGCTGTTGTATTGTTGACTCCTCTCTTGGTATTTATTGCCTTCTGTTACCATTCTGTAAATGCCCAGAACCACCCCAGGCTGACATCAGCTCATGCAGGATAACATGATATGGACATCTTTCCACTGCCAGCAACTCTTGGCCCTGGGACTGACAACACAGTAGATGTTTACTGAATGAATGAATAGGTTTCTGAGGTTGTTCAGTAAGTGGGTATGGAGGATAACCTCCTGGGGGCTTCGATTTGTAATATCATTCCATGTGGTAGTGATACTTTATCTTTGGGAGCAATGAGAATCTGATGGTACGTATGCTGCTTCCTTTCAGAAGGGTAGACATGACAAATGCTATTGTATATAGTTTCTGGGGGTGGTGGCTCTCCAGGGACCTTGAAGTCAGGTCCTATGGATTCAAGAGCAAAATGCTTGGCTACTAGGGCTATAGCCTCTGTAGGATGTAGGTAAAATGCTTTTCTTCTCGTGTAGGATGTGCTTTGGTGCTGGAGCTCTTTGCCAACCGAGGCACTGTAACCTATGTGAGTTAACATAAATTATATTTATTTCTGTTTTTGAGTGAGGGGAAAATGTTACTGGCGTGACTCATAGGCCCAATTGGAACTGGAAAGGAGTAAGATAAAAATCCATGAGTGAAGAACCTTAGTGACAAGAACCAGGGGTTTGAATGGTGGATGGATTGTTACAGGATGTAAATAGGACATGGCTGTGGGCTGCTTTGAGTTCTTGTTCCACAGACCAGTGATGCAGGAGAAAAGGGCTATTTTCTACCAGTTTTAATAGTAATAGAAATAAGAGGTTCTGCAGAAAGGCTGTCCTTAGCTTGCCCTGTCTTTGCACTCATCCATGGACCGAGAAGGTGAGAGGCAGGTGGACTCTTCCTGTTCGGGGTACACGGCCACACCTGGGTACACAGCGTGCCGAGGGAGGAAGGGTCAGTCAGAGGAGGGTGGTTTCCTTCATACCACATGGATGAGTGGAATGAGGTGAGGGGTGAGAAGTCTCTCTAAAGACCAGGAAGTATCAGGAGTCCTTGGGGAAACCCCTTTGGCACTGCCTAAGAAGTGTTGTGTTTTCTATATTTCCTCTTCTGGTGTCTTCTGGGGTCTGTAGCTGCGAGGGTGGTTTCCTGTCCTTACTGGGCAGTACTTAGCTGCACCTTAAGCCTCCTGGAGTCCCTCCCCATCTACTTGGACTCAAACCTCTGTATTTGTTTCCAGGGCTACTGTAACAAAGCACCACTGATTGGGCAATTAAAAGAAAATAAACAGAAAGCTACTCTCTCCCACTTCTGGAGGCAAGACAGGGTTGCTTTCTTACAGAGTCTCAGTGGAGGAGATGTTCCCTGCCTCTCTCCTGGCTGGTGATGCTGGCAACCCTTGGCTTGTAGATGCACCACTCCAGCTGCTGCCCCTGTCTGTACCTGACATCTTCCTGTGTCTCTGTTTTCACGTGGATCTCCTCTGGGAGTCTCTTTCCTCTTCTTATATGGTCACCAGTCATCTTGGAAAGCCTGCCCTTCTTTAATGTGACTCATCCCAAGTACATTTGCAATCACCCTTTCCCAAATAAGGTCACACTCTCCGGCTTCACTGTGTCTTTGGAGGAGCACCCTTGAGCCTGCGCAAGTGTCCCCGTCTGGCCCAGCCCGACTCTTCCTGGTAACCTTTGTTGATGGCCCAGGATCTGACCTGCTTCTCTCCTGAGATCACCCTATCTTGCCTGTGTAGCTGCTCTGTAACCTCGGAGCCTTTCACTTTGTGTGCCTTGCACCTCCTCTCTAGACTGTAATCTTCTTGAGGGCAAGAATCTGGACCTCTTCCATGGTGCCTCAAAACATTCCAGTGCTCAAAAAATGTAGGGGTGGTTGTAGGGCACTCAGGGACCCCTCCAGCTCTACACATGTAGAATCGCTCAAGCCAGGGTGAGGCCTTGACCAGGCTGGGGAAGTTTCCTGTGAGGCCCCCAGCTCATGTGATGTTCTTTACTTGAGCCCGTCTCTGGTCTCTGCCACCCTGGCTCAGCTCTGAAATCATCTCGAGACCAAAGAGCATAACGAGGGAAAAACCGCCTTGGAGACACATGCATATTTGTTCTCTATGGTCCAGGGCAGATGCAAGCATTGGAGGACTCAGAAAAGCCAGTGTTTGAACTTGGTCAGCAAAGGCCTGCCTGCCCCGTGCTGAGCTCAACTCCTGGAGAAGGGAATCTGAGAAGGAGTAATTTCATGCAAAGGTATGCCAGGCTCTGTGTCCACTGCTGGCATCAGGAAAGACAGGACCCGGGGTGCGCTCTATTTGGCCAGTAACAATGAGGTGTCACAGGGCTGCTGTCAGCAGGGACAATGCCATGTCAGTGTGTAGGGGAACACAGGCCCTGAGATGCTTGGCAAGCTCTATTTCTGGCTGTGTGGAAACAGGCTGCGGTCCACGGTGACTTGGGGCTAACCAGCCGGAGATCAGAGCTGCGTGGTGACTGTGCATGGGTGGTGGCAGCCACTGTGTCCTCGCCTTTCCACCCAGCTCCATAAACCATCTCTGACAGAGTGGCATCTCCGGCAGTCTGGTGGTGCTGAAGGGAACATATGAGCCGTATTTCAGCCTGGACCCTGGGACTTTAGTGTGAGCCTGTGCGTGTCTGGGATGAAGCTGGCTGAGGCTGATTTGTAGTGGTCTGAATTTACATCCTCGAAGCACAATGGGATCAGCCGACTAAGACCCACATGTGTTCAGACCTGAGCCCAGGTCTCAGGGAACACCACAGGTCTGGGGAGGGACCAGGAGAGATTTTATTATGATTCTGGCTACAGGTGATGAAACAGACCCTCAAACAAGAATTTCAAGAGACATTTTCAGCACTTCCCCATCCTCCTCCTCTTCTCTCATCCACAGTTGTCTTCATAGCCTTGAGCTTGAAGGGATATGACGAAATAAAACCACATACAAATCCCGCACCAGGAGATTGACACCCTGGCAGCTCCAGGAATTCAAAGCTTCATGGCAGTACTTTCACATTTGAAACATAGCAGGACTATTTCCTTGTAGCTCTGTCCCCAAGGCGAGCACAGGAAGACTGAGAAGGACCCAGGGCCTCATTTGCAGAGAAGGGGGTAGCCACCCCGAGCAGTCTCTCCTATGTGCTACCAGCCTGGTGACAGGTCTGAGCTCTCAGAAGTGGGGAGGTGGCCGCCCTGACCCAGTCCTTCTGGCTCTGAGATCCAGAGGTCCTTCTGCCAGCACTCGTTCAGGGAGCGACACTGAGCCCAACTCCGTACTTTTCTCCACTGCCCTTCCTTTCCCAACATGAATGGAGCCTAAAATACTTCCTTCAAGGGTGGGGAACATAGACTGCTTCAGAGTCCAGGGGGGCCCGAGGCCATCCCCTTTCTTGAGAGCAGACAAGCAGAGTGTGCCGTGACCATGTACGAGGGCCAGGAGGAAACAGGGAACACGGGCAGCTAGCTCCTGGGCACTTGCTCTTCATTCTCTTCCATCGACCCTTGGCAAGTGACCTTCTTTACTGGGCACACAGGCTCCTGGCCTACAGTGGTAGGAGTGTGAGTGGGTGTGTACATGCATATTTGACGAGGAGACACAAGCAGTGGCAAGGTGACATGGGGAAGAGGCATGTGATGTCAGCAGGGTTCCTAAGTCAGAGCAAGAGCACTGTGTGCTAAGCAGCAGCTATGCCGTGTCTGATGATCCTCTCAGGATGGGAATTTGTTCTGCTAGAAGGTACTCATGCCTGTTTCCCTTCCCACAGATTGTTAGGGTGACCAAAGGAGAGGGTATATGGCATGCTGTTTATCCATCACAAATAACAAAACTGTGTTTAGAAGAGGTGTGCAGAATTTAAGAAAACCAGCGAGGGCTGTAGAGCTCACTTGGCCCATTCTCTTCCCCTGGAAGCCCAGAAGAGTTAAGAGGTTGCCAGACACACAACAGCAGGCTGATTCAGTGAGTGGTAAATACACTCCAAGGTGGAGCTAATGAAACGTCCTGGGGAGGTCAGGAACTGCTCCGGTAGCCTCATCTCTGTCATCTATTCTTGCAAACCCTGTTCATAGGAAGGTTTCTGGCTTGTTTTGTCTGCACCACAGCTGAGACCATTTTTGTCAGTGTTACTCAAAATCATGTCAGCTTCCCATTTTGGGTTAGGATTTCTACCTGCCAGGAAGTTTCTCAACAACAACCCAGGCTCCCTTGTGTGGCTTCCAGCGTTCTTCCCTGCCCACCTGCTACTTTCCAACCTAGGAAGGGGCTTGAAAGACCCAGCTCCTGGGTAATGAAAGTGGATTGCTGGCAAATTTCTTAAGATAATAACATAACAGGAAAAATAAAGATCCAGTTAAAAAAAAGCTGGCAGTGATTTTCTCAGAGAGAGAATTGTCTTTTGTTCAGCAAAATACCTGGATGACATTTTGGAGTATGAAAGGTGAGCTCCCTGAGCTGAGCTGAATTGGATTGGAGGGGGTTTGCAACCTTGGCTGAAGAACTCTGAAGAACTATGTAGATACATGTCCCGCTTCCAAGGCCCTGATGCCATTGGTCAGGGCACCAGTATTTTAAAAGCTCCCAGGAGATGTGTAGCCAGGGTTGAGATACCTCTGGGTCAGAACCAAAGAATATGGGCAGGGAAAATACTGACAGCTGGCCACTGACTGGAAGACAAGAGATGAAAGGGGGTCAGCCTCGGGGGTCGTGGGTTGTGGTTCTCTGGGAAGTTATGACCAGTGAGGAATACCTTGTGGTGATGACACAGGAAAATAAAACTCCCAACCTGAGTGATATCTAGGATGAGTCTGTGTTCTCTAAAATCAAAGAATGAATTTTAGGAACAATGGAAGTAAAGAGCAGAATATATTTACTGAGGGACCAAGGACCCTGCCCTTCCCAGGGACTTTATAGAGCAGAACCTCGAGGTGAGGTGGGTCCAAGATAGGGGGAAAATGGGAATTACAAGGTGGGCATGAGGTGGGACAAAACTATGGTCAACCAATAAGATTACAAGTATAATTATTTAGGTAAAATTGAGTAAACTGGGATCAAATGAAGAAGCGAGTCACGTAGCAAGTGGGCATGAATACAGAACAGGGGTTTTTCCTGTAGGGGGTTCAGCTAATGACTCTTTCTGGCTTTTGGAAGGTGGTTGTTACTTATTTAGAATATCAATCCCTGATGTTCACACCTAGGGAGGTATGTGGGTGCATTTGTTTAGTCCTTTTGTCTTGAGGTCTGGCCCATGGGTATCTTATCTTGTCTTTCATGTTGGCTCCTTCGAGGGCCTGGCCCTGTCTGACTGCCTATAATATTTCTATCTAACTCAGCTGCCTATAACAGTGAGAAGACCAGAGACTGTTAGAAAGGAACCCTGACATTTCATTTCTGGTTGTTTGCTGGGCTGCACTGTGACCCAGCGCATGTCTTTAGTGCCAGGGAAGGACCTCTGTGTGCCTTAGTACTGTGCTGTAGGGAGGATCAGGAGCCTTATCAGTTCCAGTGATGGGTCCAGGAAGACCAGCCTTGCTGAAGATGGAAGTTGAGGCAGGGGTTAGTAATTCTGCAGGAGCAGGACATTGGAGTTACAGGGAACCAAGACAAAGATCCTGGGAATGTTCCTACACCTTGCAAAATAGGCATTCAAGGTGCTTTTATTTAAATCTCTGTGCATAGTGCCCAGCCACTGAAGGGCCTGAAACTTACAAGTGCTGAGATGTGAGTCAAGGGATAGTAATTCTTGACCTTCCACTCTTTCTCCTTCACATGCTCCACACTTCGAATATTTTTAGGTACCACGTTCTTTCACATTTGTCTCATTCTGAGCCCTGCAGCAGGCCTGAAAGGTAGGTGAGGCAGGTGTTCAACACATTTGATCACTGAGAAGGGCTGGCGTTCAGAGAGGCCGCAAGCGTACAGCTCCATGCTGTCCCTCCTGCTCCGGGCAAGGTAGTCATTTCCCTCTCCCGGCTGGGTCTGTGGGCTGTTCTGACCATCACCCCCAGGTAAGCCTTTTCTTGTTTGAAGACTTGTGGTTTTTTTAACATGAACTCTAGGTCCAACATTTCTGTTAATTCTTTCTCTGCCATCTGTTTGTCTTCTCTCTCCTCTTCTCTTCTCTCTCCTTGCCCCATCCATTCATTCCTCTTCTCCATTTCCCATTTCCTCTCCCAGCCCACCCATCATCCCTTTAACTTTCCTTGGCCTTAATCTCATCTGATAACTCTCACCCTTGATTAGAGTATTTGTGAATGAATTTGCTTGTAAAGACTCTTTCCATGCATCATCATCGCACTGTCTCCCTAGGTTGTTCAGCAGAGCAGTCAGTGTCCAATAGCATGGGCTGCAGAATCACCAGCCTCCAATCCAGAGGCAGCCGCTCTGCCTTTCCCAGGTTTGCTCTCAGACCCCTGCGCACTGTTGATAAGACACTCTTGGCAGTTAGAGAGCACTAAATCTACTAACAGCTTCAGATGACCTTTGCTCTAGATTCAGGAGAGGGAAATGGTGACCGGTTTTTCCCACATGGAAATAAATAGCTGAGTGTATTTTATGCCCAGGTGTTTGCCATATACTTGATACAAAACCATGTCCTGGAAAACTATAAGCCAATCTAACTTATAGAAATAAACTGAGTGAGAATCATTATTTTTTATTGGTACCACTTAATGTGAAGAAAAATGCACATTTTCCAAAAATATGGAAAAAACGTTCCGTTTGCCTTATTGGGTCCAAATGTTAGGTTTAAATTATTTTACTATGCAAACTTTCTTTCATATCTTGGCAGTGGTGATTTCCATTTTTATTCCTTTGGTATCCATAATCTTATGAGAATCAAAAACATATGCTTTGAGATCACTGGACAGCTCCTCCTCCAACATTTAAAAAATGCACAGGGAAGGTTATTGCTCTGGTAGCAAAAATAACAGGAACACTATGGGGGAAAATTATGAGGACATCTAGGCTGGATGGGAAAGAGGTTCAAAGGTGCATTCTGGTTTTCATGCTTTTGATTTGCAAGTCATTAAGCTGGAAGAGCCTCTGCCTCCTGCTGACTGCCACTAGGAATGCAATTTTTTCTTCCCTGGTAGAGAATGCTTATTCAATGATTCCAGGTTTGCAATATTGGAGGAGAATGGAGATGTGGGTTCTCCAGTCCTTTTCAGCAAGACACTGGTTACTTGGATGAATGGGCTACAAGGAAGGACTTCGGGTCTCCCTTGCTCTTCAGGAGGAGGGGCATCTGGCAGAAAGGGGACGTGTCAGATCTAGGAATTTCAGGCTTGCAGAGATGAGGATAAGTGAATGAAACTATTGAGAGCTTTGTGCTCTTTCTTGAAAAAAAAAAAAAAAACTCTTAGAGAAAACCACTTCAAGAATAGTCAAATAGTGGACTTGAGAAATGGAAGGTGCAAGGAATGCAGAAGAAGGGCAAGGCAGGTGGATGCTCAGGCTCCTTCAGGAGGAGGATATCAAGGGCCCCAGTACCTTCAACCTGTGTGGGTCCTACCCTAGACCTTGGGTAACACCGTATGGATGCTTCTGGGGTCCTGAACTAGCCAACTTGGTTGGGTGACTTTTTATACTCTTTCACTGGGAAGTTATGCTTCAATGCATTGTCAGCAGAATTCCAGTGTTAGGATGGGAAAATGTGACATCAGTGGTCTGCTTTAGGGATCCTAGATGTAGAGAAAAAGGAGAAGGAGAGGAAGGGAGTGGGAGAGGAGGAGAAGGGGAGAGAGGCTCCCACCATTTGGATCATGTCAACTGAGCCCTTAAGTCCCCCCCCAAACAGTAGATGCTGATGCTTTTCTCCTTCAGATTTATATTCAGAGCAAGACAAACATCAAGACCTCTGTCCTCTGAGTGTGATGGGAGTCACCTGTATAATGGAATGGCTTTGCAGACGTTCCTCCCCAGTGCACTGGGTTCTGTCTAACTTGGAGGACTGGGCTTTTCACCATTTTGCTCACTTCTTGTTTCAGGTTGACTCTCATGACCCCTAAAGGCATTGGATAGAGAGCAGGGGCCAGATGGAGTTTGAATCCCATTGATTTTGGAGGCATTATAAACCTTATTTGTATTTTAGTGTACATGGATATTTACAGTTATTCTGGGGAAAATATATATGTCTTTCAAAAATGACATAGGCACTGTTGACTTAAAAGGACTAAAATTGTGCCCAGTGTGATGCTTACTAGTTGGAAATCTTGTCTTCCTCAGAACCGAGGGTGGGGCTGGAGACACCTGCTTCTGTTCATGTCAGTCTGTCTCTCTTGGGTCCCTATTGCAAAATATGTAGCCCAGGACCAGAAGGCCCTTAGTTCTTTTCCCTTGTGTGCTACTTTCATCTCCCTAGCCAGAAGGGGAACTTGGTAAGGGCAGACACCTTCCACCTGACACTTATGACTCTGGGTACAACCTTGGAGACTTGGGGTTTGGAGGCTAAAGCGGCACAGTACTTGTCAAGGCCCTTAGCCAAATGTGTCAGATTGATCTGCCTTTTCAGATCTGGCTTGCATCCAGGTATTGTTTATTGCCCTAACTACAGACAATGGGAGAATGCAGTTTATTTCTCCAGTGATATTTTTTAATGGTTTCCAAAGACTATAAGTCTGTTCTGCTGGCTACATGAACTTACTTATCAGAACATAATGAAACTCACCACCAGGCACTTAAGGCTTTATTTTTCATGTCTGACCTGTCCACCCAGAGGTGTGTCCTCTTCTCTCCAATATATCTCCAGACTAAGCCTCTAATGTTCCCAGAAACATACCATGCCATTCCCTGCCTCCTGCTGTGGTCTCCCATGCACCTACTTACTAGACAGACCCCCACCCTGCTTATCTTTGGAGATCTGCCTAGATTGGGCTCATTAGGGGTGTTATGACCACAGACCCTTCCCCTTGCTTTGTAGCTGGATGAGTTCTCTTGTTTGGGTGGTAGGCCTTGCTCATGTTTTCTGTTTTTGAAGTTGTGATTAGCAAACAGGTGCTGTCACCAGCTACTCTTACTGATACTCTTGACAATTGTCTTCGTCATTTCCTTGTAACTGAGATGCAATACTCAGACACCCACAATTTAAGGGAAGGGAGGTTTATGCTGGCTCAAAGCTTTTAGAGATTTTGGTGTTTGCTTGGCTGGCTCCAAGGCAGAAGTAACATGGTGGCAGGGTCTGGCAGAGAAAAGCTGCTCACTTCACAGCTATCAGGTAGTAGAAGATAAAGGGAAGAGCCAGAAAGGGAGATGCACCCTTTTCGCCCCTGCCCCGTGTAACCTGCTCTAATCAGGCCCATCCTCCTGACAGCACACTGGGGTGGGTGAATCCACTGATGAGTATAACACACTTATGAGCCAGTCACCTTCCTAAAGCCCGTGTCTCTGAGCCCACTAGAGTTCTGAGGGACATTCTAGGTCTAAGTCATAACAACAGTGATCTTACCTTATGTGCTCTTTCTATTCTTTTGCATGTGGAAAACATCTTCCAGGTCCCCCACCAGCATCTTATTCTTTATTACACTTCCTCTGACCTCTTCCATCTGAATCGTTCCCACTCTCTTTTGAAGGCTCGTATCTCTGCTGTACACCTGATGATGTTTGCTCTTAGTTCTCTCTATTGCACTTTTCTGTATATCTGGAGCTGTTCAACATGTTCTACCTGCCTTGAAGGCAAAAATTATACCTTAATTACTCTAATTTTTCCTCCATTTCAAGTACCCAGGGCATAATATGCACTTAACAAATATTTTGATTGAATGAATATTGGCACGAAGGATAGCTTCACATTTAAGCCCTAATTGTTTTCAAGGATAAGAAATATACTCTACTCACAAGTAAGTAAGTGTAACTGAAGTGGCAGAACTGTTTGGGTTTTTTTATATTATCATATTACATATTTTTGGATTCTGAAAGTGGAGAATTTATAATCGAGAGGTTCATAACCAAGTGGAGCAATAAAGAACTTCTTATCCTAGAATCCCACACATAGCTTGGCCTTTTGAGCTCGATTGCAAATGCCAATCAGCTGTGCTGAATACTCGCTGTATGATCATCGCCCCACTGATCTCTGGAAACCGACAGAGCATTTTAAACTGCTGAGGGGAGCCACTTTCAGCACTTCCAGGGTGCTGTGCTTCATTTGTTTGTGTGAAGAAAGCATTCAAATAAGTAGACTGACACACAGGAAGCAGATGGACATGCATCTGTGCAGCTGGGAAGACTTACTTCATATCACCAGGAGCTTCTCTCAGGAGACTCACAGTGCAATCCCCAACTGTGCACACTCCTCAGTCCCCAGGGAGCCAGAGTTTTATTACTTCCTGGGTGCTCCGTCTGCAAGTCCAGGAAGTCCTACTCAGGATTCATTTAGAGATGTCAAGAAGGCTTAAAGACAGAGGGGACTTGTGCTTGGTGGGCACGGATGGAAGATACCACCACACTGGGGCAGGGAGTCTCATGTGCAGAAAGCACGAGGCCAGAGAATTCAGTGCCAGTCCAGCCCTACCCATGTCTCTCCATAAACAGCCCTGGGCAAGTTGCCTGGTATCTCAGCATCTGTCTTTTCTCATCCACATGATGGAAATAACAGTAGCATTTCTGATCACCTCTCAAAATATATTATGAGGAACCAGTGACATAAAGGTTGTAAACATATAATAGCTAACATACAAGGTCTGTTTTGCTTCTCATTCTCCTTCTGTTAGGAGTTTGTGTAATTACTATACGTGATCAAAAAATATGGTGAACACTTAAAATTTAAAAAAAATTACTACACTGAAAGCATGCTGTCAATTCCCCTCAAAACACTGCCCTGCACTCTGGACATACTTATTGCATCATGGGTACAATAAGTCATCAGAAACATCAGAAACATTGCTTTCTGAAGCAACTCTGGAAATCTTCTTTTGTCTTTTGTTGCACACCCTTGTCTGCATCGATGTCCTAAATAAATTCAGAACATTTACCTTCCATGGTCATTTTGACTTTGGGGAAGAGCCAGAAGGTGCATCGTGCCAGATCTGGTGAATAAGGGGGAGGAGGACAAAGCATCGTGGTTTTATGAGCTGCCTTTCTGTTGGATGTCACTCAGCAGCAGCATTCACTGGATTTTTCATCACACCTCATAAAGACACTCTCAGAAAAGGACTCCTGGAACTGCTTCATAATGTGGCAAGAACAATAGGATAAGTGTGTTTAAAGTGGGGGAGTATTCTGAGAGGGATTAATGACAATGTATCCTTTATTGTAATAAATTTTGAGAGCTTAAATATTCACTGTATATTTTGGACTCTACTTATATAATATCTTGCCTCAATAAGAACGAATATGATCAAGACTACAAAAAATGGTGAATGCTGGTGAGCATACAGTGGAAAAGGAAGCATTATACACTGTTGTTTGGAATGGAATTTAGTACAGTCACTGTGGAAATTAGTATGGAAGTTTCTCAAAAAACTAAAAATAGAGCTGAGGCTATAGCCCAGTGGCACAGCGCTTGCCTGGCAAGCACAAGGTCCTGAGTTTGATTGCCGGTACAAAAAACAAAACAAAACAAAACAAACTAAACTAAAAATAAAGGTCCCACTTGATCAGCTATACCATTCATAGGTATATTCCAGGAAGAATTAACATCAACAGACTAGAAATGTATCTGCTGGCCCATGCATATTGCAGCTCAATTCACAATAGTCAAACTATGGAGCCACCATAGGTGCTTGTTAATGGATGAACGGATAAAGAAAATCTGCTCGGCAGACATAGTGGAGTGCTATTTAGGCATAAGAAAGAATAAGGTCATGTTATTTGCAGGAAAATTGAAGGAACTGAAGATCACCACGTTAAGCCAGGCTAAGAAAGTTGAATATAGTACCACATGATTTCTCTCTTTCATAACACAGTGACATGAAAGTAGAAGAGGAAGGGAACTGGAAAGGGAAATAAAGGATAAGAAGATATAATGGCGGGTGAAAATAACCAAAGAATGTTATATGTATGTGTGAATCACCCATTATTCTGGGTTAATGTGCACTGATATAAAAGAGCTTAGTACTACAAATGTAGGACTCCTAACTAACCTTCTCTTTGGCATCCCCCAGCTTTCCCTCTCCCACGATCCCACTCACACTGCTGTTAGCTGTCCCATCTCTTTGGTGTCATTCATTTGTGGTGGTTTCTGCCTCCCCTATCTTTCGTGACCTTGACATTTTTAGCAGTGTTGGCTGAGTGTTTTGTGGACTGTTCCTCAGTGTGACTGTGTCAGATGCTTCCATCATGGCTGGACCGGTGCTGAGAGTTTTGGGGAGAACACTGTGGAGGCAAGCAACTGAGCCCTCAGTTTAATGAAGAATCTCTGTGTCTTTGCTGCTGTTCCCTTTTCTTTATTTCCTCTTCCTTTCCTTTCTAGCTCTTCTCCCAGGATAGACTCAATACCCAAAGAGGTCAGAGGATGAGCTGTGGCTTGGGCTCTGAAAGGAACTAAGAACTTGGGAGTGGTAAGGAAATTTGCTTTTTCCAGACTTTGTGCCCCTTACCCTGCAAGACATGTGCGGTAGAGCCTCCCTGGCTCCTTCCTCCGGCCCCACACTTGAGGATCGTGGGGCAGCACTTATGTTGCGACTTGACACAGAACTAAGGGTCCTGTAGTTGTATCTTCATTTCACGTGCAGGCGCTGGCACTGTGCTTTGCATGGGTCTTTGCCCTTGCACCAGTCTGCCCACACCTCCTTCTCCTCATGCTCTAATTTTGCCCTGCTTTAAGATCCAGCTCAGACTTATGTCTCTTCACAGCCAGGTGGGAGCTGGGACACAGGTGCAGCTACAAGGGAAGGCACAGTGGGCAAGGGATCCTGACAGTGATTCAGCGCCTGGGTTAATGGTGAGACCTCATGTAGGTTACTCCAGTGTTAGTGTCCACTGCTAGTGCTTGGCAAAGTACTCCCCATCCTTTGGTCCCATATGTGTTAGCCACTCTCCTTACCATCTGCATCTGAGTCCCTAAAATCATGAAGGAAGATGCAGGGGAAGGGCAGCAACCTACACATTATATCTACGAAACACAGGAACTTTTGGGTTGGGATTTTCATATGAAAAGTTTGAAACAGCAAGAGGACTTTGGCCTTTACTTCCAGATCTGCCTCTGCTGACATCTGCATCCCGCCTCTCACTGCTCACTAAGTCGTAGTTTGTGAAGGTCACTGTGTCATAACCACAATAGCTATGCAAGCCCTGAACCTTCATTCTGCCATGTGTTTCCTTCTGCATAACTAGAAATTCAGCAAAATCATCTTCCCCATATATATTGTTTATTATTGCTAAATGCCACTGTAAAGACATTATATACTTATTTTCTATCTGCATTTTTTAAACAAATGATCTATATACGATAGAGTATCAATGAACAATTTAAAGAATAGGCAAGGGCTGGAGCCAGGCGTGGTGGCACATGCCTGTAATCCCAGCACTTGGGAGGCTGAGGCAGGAGGATTGCTGTGAGTTTGAGGCCAGCCTGGGCTACATTCAAGTTCATCCTGAACTGCATAGCGACACTTTGTCTCAAAAAACAAACAAAAAAATAGTCAAGGGTGCTATTAATGATTGAATAAGATGTAACCCCACAGTGACCCAAATTGAACTGGTTCTTATACCTACTTCATAATGCAGACCACTTTCACTTCCCCAAAGAGTCTAGAAACTGCCATACATGAACTCATGCATGGTGTTTTCAGGGCCTCCTAAGCATGAGGACAGGGAAACACGTTGCTCAAGAGTGAAGGGATGGGGAGGCGCAGGAGGTTGGAGATGGGAGAGGTGAGGACTCTGCCAGTAGGTACCCTCTGGGTGTGGAACTCTTCACCTACAGGTCCTGCCACTGTGTATCTTTCTCATCCCAAGCTCCCACCCCAGAGCCCAAGTCTGTGCAAGGAGCCCATGTAACTTCAGCCTGTGTTTCTCTTGTGAGAACTCACATTTGACTCCACTGTCCAGGCTTGAGCGTCTGTATCCCAGAAAGAACACTGGTCCTCCGTTCCAAGAAGATCCCTCTGGAAGGCACTGGAGAAAAGAAAATGAGGGGAAAAACCCTCAGAAAAGAAAAAGTAACCCTTCCTCCAGATAACTGTCACCACCGCAAGAAGACAGAAATCTTTCAAGACTTGGGCTCCAGCAGTTCCCACGGCCCGGGTCACTAGACATTCCCAGGGGTGTGGGAGGCCCTGGCTGGACTGCCTGGCCCCACTCCAGGCAGCTTTCCTGACCAGGTGATGCTTCCTAGTGGTAGGAGAGACCTTTGAAATTTTGCCCTGCTTTAAGATCCAGCTCAAGTGCACTGGATGAGAAGTGATTCTGTTTCATACAAATGTTTTTGGAGGGATGCAATATTATTGAAATAATGTAAGCCCAGTCCTTAAAGCTAAATAAAAATACAGCAGCTCATGGTTTTTAACCTTCTAAAATCACATTTCTTAGCTTTGGAGATAGGTTAAAGAAGAGAGGAACAGCCACAAAGACAGTTGGCAAATTTCAAAGTGAGGATTTAATTTTACCATGATTGGGGCTGAAATGTTGTACAATTGGTAGGTTTGTGGAGGTTAAAATTAATCAGACCACATGCTTTCTTGAGTTGCAGGATCATGACTGGGGACTTAGGCAGGGCGTCTTTAGCAGCAAATATTTGTTGGAGGAAAAGCCTTGTTTTAAACATAAGACAGAAAGTGAAACTGATATTCTTCATGCATTTCTTTGAGTTATGGTTTGGTCTGGCATTCATTTAAATTAAACATTGCTGATGCTCTGCCTCCCTCCGCTGTAGCAGGACAAATCAGAAAGGGCCTGAGAACAATCCTTAGGCTGTAAGCATTCAAAGTCGCTTGATGTGGATTCAGACAGGCCTACTGGAGAACATCCCCAAATTAAGTGTTCTGTGTTTCAAAGAAACCAGTTTCTCTTCCATTCCACTGAAGACGATGTTGGATGAGAGTGGGAGAAGAGTGAGTGTAGGGGTCAATTGTTTGTTCACTGTGATGTCCTGAAAAACTTACTTGGATTCCAAATTGCTGTCTCCTCGTTTGTAACAGAGCAAATTCTTCCTGCCTTTCAAAGTTATGGTGAATATTAACAATTGGTATTGGGGAAGTCTCTGGTAGAGTGGTCCTCAACCTTTTGGCTCCAGGGTCTGCTTTTGTGGAAGACAGTGTCTCCACACATGGGTGGTGGTGGGGTGGTTTGGGGATGATCCAGATCCCTTGCATGTATAATTCACATTAGGGTTTGTGCTCCTAAGAGAAGCAAATGTATCCATTGATCTGAGTGAAGATACAGCTCAGGTGATACTGTGCGCATTGTTTGCTGTCCTACCATTCATCACCTGCTCTGTGGCCTGGATCTGGCACAGTTGCCAGGATGTAAAAGTCACAGTATTTGATAAGCATCCTTTGACTTCTGCACTGTACAATCCTGCTTTTTCATTATATGTACAGTTCTATTTTTCAATTGACCTGTAGAGAAACAGAAGAATCTTCTAGAGCTTATTATGAACAGTAATCCCTTATCCGCTGGCTTACTGTCAAGGGGCACTGGGAACTCATGTGGTCCTGGGGGCTTGTTGCTTTGGGCCTGCCAGCCAGAATTTGAGGAGGTGAACCCTAGTGAGGAGGGGACATTAGGGGACATGGAGGTCACCCTTCACCCTGTTTTCTCACTATAAGGTCATTTTGCCACTTTCCTCTCATTTACCTCCATGGGGGCATTTTTGTCCCTTATATGTGTTTTGTTTTCAAGCAGAATGTGCTGTAGCAAAGCACTCGTTCTCACAATTCGATGCTTTCACCAGGGCCTAAGACATTGGATGAATGAGGGATGAGAGCTGGCATGGGTTCAGAGGAGTCTGACCAGAAAATGGAGGATGGTCAGAGCTTGGTTACAGAAATGCCCCTAGGGACACCCCATAACTTCCTGTGGTCATGGAGCTGCAGGGTTGGTTTGAGCTGCCGCAGGCCTCCAGCACTGACTGTGAGGCTGACTGGAGGGAGCAAGGCTCTTTGCTCCCTGATCAGCACCACATCACAACCTCACAAACACACTTTTCCCCATTCCTGCCCTGTGCACTCCTGCCCTATCACACTCACCTAGAAACTTTCAACCTGGTCAAATCCAGTGACCCATTCACACTGAGTTGTACCCAAGCACCTGGACAAAGCTGGAGACAAAGCAAAGCAAAACAAAATGAAACATAACTGAGCAGTTGGACTTTCTTTAGATTAATGGCCAAAATCTTCAATTTCATACCTTCTTTTACCTTCCCCAAATCTCCAAATAGCCTCACTGTAAGCTGATGAATTGCCTCATATTGCACCAAAAGTAGACATGTTGCTTCTCCTAGATGAACAGTCCCCTCAGCGTGCTCTAGAAGGGGAAACCTGTGTCAGTGGCAGTGATCTTCAGCAATGCGTGGATTAAAAACAGCCCCATTCCACATGTAAGCCCAAACTGAAACAGACCTAACTTCCACCTTCTTTCCAAACTCCGTCAGGGAGACACTGAGTGCCCCTCAAATCATGTTGATGTTTCTCACCTTGTAGCCTCTGTTAAATTCTTTTCTTCCTGCCTTTGTCTGTTGCCTTCAGACTTACCTGGCTGCTGGCGCTAATGGTGGCCACAGCGATGGTGCTGATATTGTTTCAGGGACGCTGTTGCCCCACATTCAACTCATTGGTTGCTGTGGGGTGATGGCATTTCTGGTTCTCTGTAGGGTCCCAGGAAATAGGGACCTCCTCTGTCCCTCTGAAGTCTGGTGGTGAAAGTTGTTATCCATCCTGGATACTTCTGAGTCACTTTTGGTTACCAAACACCCACAGTGGCTCTCCTTAAAGTTCGCAGAGCTTTTATCCTTTCTTCTGGAAAACAGCAAGCATGGGATTAATTAGTTTTTTGGTATTGTTTTCTGAAAACAGAATCAGAAGGCATTTTGCCAGACATAATATCCACTCCCCCAGTGATGGATGTAAAAAGTCTGGCAGAGCTGGGTAAAATTTAGGTTGTTTCTCTTATTCTTATTCTTATTGGGGGTGTCAGGCATTAGAAGCAGCCACTGATAATCCCAGCGAGGGGGCTGGGGCTTGGTTCTTCATTTGTTAAATAAAAGCATTGCACTAGGTGAAATTTAAGGGTACTTCTATCCCAGGAATTCTAATTTTAGTAAGCATCTTGAATGATATCATGAACAACAACAACCCTTTAAACATACCTTAGAGTTTTTGAGTAGAAAATCTTAAGGAAGGAGACCAGTGGTCTGAGTCTTTAGGGGCCTATCAATTTCTTGGTACAAAAGCTAGTCTACGAAGTGACCAGTTTTTGCTTGTTTCCAAGACTGAAATGAGGATGTAATATGTCAAGTTCTTAGCACATGATGATCACTTAACAAAGGTTATCAACAGTGATTGTGCTATTGATCATAATTGCTCCTCTTAAGTATCAAGCTCCAAGATTGAAAGGGGGATTCACAGGTAGGTGCTCACAGATGCGGGAGGGCAAGTGTTTCTCCAAGTGCCACTGGGTCAGGCAGTGCAACCACTTTCCCTGCTTGCTAAATTCTGTTCTAGTTATCCACCTCCCATCTCACTTCCTCTAAGCCCCTGAAGCTTCTCTTCTGTGCTTAAAAGTCATCAGCAACTTCATCTCCATAGTATCTAGTGTTGGGGTGAGAGGACATCAGATATGTCAGCCCTGGCCGCCTGGAAAAGTAGTGCACAGTGAAGTACTTGCTTCACTCCAAGTACAGGAGATTCTTTCTCTCAAGATGACAGAAGGGGCTTTGCTGGTGAACACAAATGAAAACTCTGTTTGGAAATGTCTTACTTCCTTTCCCAGGTCGTGATTCTCCATGCCTCTTGGCAGCTTGGACAGTTGAAGAGCTTACCCAGTGCTTCCAGAAACTGCTAAGCAATCATGCTTCCTTTAACCTTGTATGTTTCCCAGAATCATATAAAACTTGAAGCACCTGTACCGCTGATCCCATCATCCACTGCCTTCCTGTCCTTTTGACTGAGAATCAACACAGTAACCCCAGAGGAATAGAGAATATTGGGCTTGACATAGGGAGGTCTGGACGGAGACCTCAGCTCTGCTGTTTAGTGACCAGGGACAGGGGAATGTGTGGCACCTTCCAGAGCCCCGGTTTTTGATGAGCAAATGAGGATGGCAGTGCTATGCAGGGTGATGCAGAGCAGCAGTTGCTGGTGAAAATACCCATGACAGTTCTGTAGCAAAAGGGAAATTGTGCAATGCTGTATTTTTTGCCATCACATTTTTGGAAAAGGAAAAAACATAGGGATGGAAAAAGGGCTGAAAAAGACACCAAAATGTTTATGGAGTTATCTCAGCAATTAAATGGTAGGTGATTTGTAGTCATTTCCAAGGGGAATTATTGCTTTTGTAATCCAAAAAAAAGTGTACAAAAGGAAATGTATTTACTTTTTTTTTTTAAGGTGTATTTTCCTCAATGTTTTTGCAGTCTACCAGGAAAGATGCACCCAGGCTGAGGGCTGACTGCCTGGAAGGGCTGGGCGAGCAGCACTAGCTGGGCTGACTTTACCAGACTTGTGTGAATCACCGTGACTCGGTAGTGATGGAACCCTCATCCAGGGAGAGAAGCTTGCACTGCACCTTTAGGTGGCAGAAACAGCCTAGATACACTCAATCACTCCAAGCAGGTGTTTAGGTAACTTGCCAACATCAGTTGCTCAGTATTCCAAAGTAGCTCTGGCCAAAAGCAGTGCATTATGTTTAATCATCTTTCTTTTCTTTTCTTTTTTTATTTCCTGGGGATTGGACTCAGGGTCTCTCAAATGTTAAGCATGTGCTCTGCCACAGAACTACACACCCAGCCCCTCAATAAAGGCATTTTTTAGTATACCTGGTCTCACACCAGACATTGAAAAAAACTATGTGCCAATGCCTATTTTTAAATATAAATAAGGTAATAGAAGTCATTTTAACTTTCAAATTAACATAGCTTGTAGTAAATTCATCTCCCAAGATCAGCATTTATATAACCATTGTGCAGATATACACACTTGCACACATATTTATATATTCCTCGACATACATGAAATTGATTCTCTTGTCTATTGCCATAAACAGTAAAAGTGCAGTACAAGTGGGGGGGAAACAATCCAGATTCACCTGACCCAATAGTCCTGAGATGGGACATAGCTCTAAAAAGACAGGAATGTGGTCTCTGGAACAGACTTTCCTCTGCAGTCTGGGACCTCCCTGGCAGTCCTTCATGTGAAGGGAGGGACCATCTAGAGGTGGTCACAATTGGGCAGCTTGGCTTGGCCAGAAGGTAACTATGCTGGCGGTGCTACTCAGCTTTCTGTCACTGTGACAAAATGCCTGAGATGTTCAACTTTTAATGAAGAAATGTTTATTTTGGCCTACAGTTTCAGGAGACTCAGTCCCTGGTTATTTGGGCCTGCTGCTTTTGAGCTGTGGCAGCACAGTACATCATGGTGGGAGCACTTGTAGGGGAGGACTGTTCATTTCATGGAGTACAGGAAGCAAAGGGAGAAATGAGAAAGCTTGGGTCCCAGTATCCCCAGTGACCTAACTTCCTGCCTCTAGGTCCACCTATTCCAGTTGCACATGCTAGGGGTTAACTCTGTGGGCCTTTGGGAGACATTCAAGATTCAAACTATAATTCTGACCCAGCCAAGGACACTGGCCACAAGGTCTCAGCTTCAGTTTGTCTTGTCTTTTGTAGGTATAGATGGTTATAAATGCTCTGGAAGTTGGGACACCCCAAGTGGCTCACAAAAGACCAAAGCAACCTCCACTTGGAGGCCACACAGCATAGCTGGACATCAGTGAACAGATTCAGGGTCTCCAACAAAGTGTTCACTCTCTACCTGTGCAAGATTATATCTGTTCCCTTGGCCTTGTCCTTAACACTTGAGGAAACTGAGGACACAAAAGAAACCTGAACATGTTACAGCTCTTCCTTGGAATGTGTGCCTATAGTTTTATCTTCTTCTGACAAATTTACTGTCATCATCATTAGTAATAGTTTGCCTCCCTTTCTTTTTTCTTGTATCATTTCTACCTTTGTTTCATAATTTATTGCATGTCAAAATGATATTTTTTCACTTGTACTCTGAATACCATTAATTTGAAGTCTTTTAAAAGACTTCTGTAAAACTACCTTTACGGGGTGTGGATTCACACTCTGTTGTAATTAGCTAATCCATGTTGGATTTGGGACTTGCAGTCTCAGTTTATGTGTTACGTTCTTATGTACTACTTTCTTGCTCCTCCTGTGCTCACCTTCCCTTATCCAGCTCTGTCTGTCTAGCAGGGGTTCTAACAGAAGTCTCTGTTCCAGTGTGGTATCTGTTAGGTCTGTTTCTGGTCACAAAGCTCTTCCTTCTGCAGCAACCCTAGGTCCTGCCTCCTGTGAAGTGGTAGTCCTGAATGGTTGGGAGCTGCAGGTTTCTTCAGTGGGAGGCCGGTGTAGGACTCTGCCCCAACCCTGAAACTAGAATTTCAACCTAGAGCTCCACAGCCACCAAAGTGTAAAAGCCAATGATAGAGCATCCGTTTGTTCAGGCAAGACCCACGTCCCACTGTCTATTCCCAGAAGATTTGTTGAATGGAGGCATAGTGAAAGAACAGATGCTTGAAGGGTGCAGGCCTAGCACAGACTGAGCTCAGCAGGGACACAGATTCTCTACCATCCAATTAGACATCAGAGGTGATTGCTGTTGCTGCCAAAACTTCCTACACAGCATGGAAGCAATTATATTAAAATGCAGTTGGAGATTCCAGTAATCTCCTTGGAGCAGACAAATAAACTTCGAAATCATTTACAAATGATGTACCAAATCTGTGTGGCATGTACTCATTGTAGGGAGAAAACATGTTTCTCCTAAGAGGCTGGCCTGTGATGAAATTGCTGCTTTCATGGGACAAGGCGACAGGAGGCCCTTGCCGGGCAGGCCCTGCCCCTTTCTGGACTCAGGCACCCTCAGTGGAGTATGAGTATGAGGATGCTGACAGCTAGACTGTTTTGGTGTGAGATGGGGATGTGGGCGTTGACCACCACTCAGCTTCTGGGAAGATGCTTTCAGCCTTCCCTTTGCAAGTTTGGTAATGGGAAGCTGCCCTGACACAGGCTCTGATGACAAGCCACAGCACTGGGAGACCTGCCCCAGATGCATGCTGCTGGTATGGTCTTAGGCTTGATTCCCCCAGGGGGAGGCAGCTCTGAGTGACCACCTGGTGTCCAAGTGTACATGCCTGACAGCCTCATCTAATTTAGGTCTTGCGTAATTCAAGATGAGTTTTCCTATAAATCACTCCCTGATAAGTAAAATTATTAAACTATACAAAATGGGGAGAATGCATTCGTGAAGGCTGTAAATTTCAACTTTTGGAGTTTGGGGCATTTTACATGACATTCCTGGACAACCAGGTCAACTGCAAAATTTCCATAATTCTTGGATTTATACAACTATTCTCTGTGAACTTAAAAGTGCCACTGCTTTAATGTTGCCTTTGCTTTTCTAGCACCCCTGTGATCACTCTCATGGTGCTGCCTGCTCAATTAAAATTTCATTGTAGAGTAGCAGTCATCTAGTTTTCTCCATAGGCTATTGCTGCATATTGTTTGTATTTCAAAGTATACTTTTTGCCTGATCCTCTTTTCATGGCTGCTTGGATGGTACTATTAGGATAAAGTGATTTTAAATTATAATAATACTCAGTGTTCAGTAACCCACACAAGTTGTAAAATGCAATGCCAGATATTGTTAAATGATGGCGGATGTTCGTTAATAGATAAAATGGTTTTAACTTTTTGTCCTTTTCTTTTTTTTTTTTTTTTTTTTTTTTTTTTTTTTGGACTGTGCTAGATCTCCAGCTCTTTTTCTGTTTTAAAACAGGTTTCACTAAATCACTAAGTTTCCCAGGCTGGGCTCAAACTTGTGATCCTCCTACCTCAGCTTCCCATGTGGTGGGATTATGGGCATATACTAGGCCACCAAGCCTGGCTTAACTTATTGTCTTAATGTGACATGGACTGTATCATCCATTCAGTCAGAGCCTAGAAACTACTATCCAGAGGAATTTTCCAGAGTCACATTATTTCAAAACTTGTGTAGAAAAGTAAATGTTATTTGTTTCAAAAAATATTTGTGCAATCTTGACTTTGGAGAATCTAAATTCACCTAAATATAGCCAGGCTACTGGTATGGTTTAGATCTAGACTGTCCAGCAAAATTACGTGTGCTCAGATAGGGGCCTTTCAGAAGGTAACAGGATCCTGGGGTGCTGTGCTCCTCAGTGGATTAATCCTCTACTGATTTCAGCAGTTGAGGGTGTTGTTAGGAGAATGGGTGTGACCTGAAGAGGCAGGTCCTCTGGGCAAACCCTGTGGGTACCTCTCCTTCTCTGACTCCTGCCCTGGCGCTCTGGACAGCTTCTGGCCATCTGCTTCCAACCAGCAGGACATGAGCAGCTCTCCTGTACCACGCCCTCCACCAGACTTTCCCCGCTTGGGAGCTGACTGACTGTGACTGCATCCTCTAAAGACAATGAGCCAAGCTAAACCTCTTCTCCTCTAGGATGCAGTGTCAGGTGATGAGACGGTGACTGAGTATCATCAGCTATGGTTCTTTAGGCTGTAGAATTAACTCAACATTGTTAAATAAATAAGGAATATATTGTAAGGATTCCAGTGTGGCTCAGAGAAGCCACAAGTCCTGTAGCTGGGTATCAGAAATAGTTGGAACTGGGCCTTCAGAACCACCAGTGCTTCTTCCATGTTTTTGCTTTTGCTTCCTTAAGTGCATTGACACTTCATTATCCTCTGTCATAAACCCAAGGCCCTGTGCAAAATCGAAATGGAAGATCCCCATTGAAAAGGCAGGAAGGAACATTTCCTTCACTTCCATGGTCTTTCTTTAACCCTGTCATGGGGTCTCCAATTGGTTATTTCATTTCCCTCTTCTTGAGGATGTGGCAAGTGCAGACCCTCACGCCTGGGGTGCCTCATGCCTGGGCTGCATGGGGCTCAGAATGTGAGATGTGCACACTCCAGAGTCTCCCAGCAGCCCCACACGAGGAGGCCAGTGCCAGTGTCACTGAGTGAGGCTGGGGATAGCCACAGCCCTTTCTGGGGAGGGAGGGAGGTGTCCCAAACACACAAGCTGAGGCTCCAAGCCCTTGTGTGGGGCCCTGTGTGGTGGAACCCTGTGAACTCTACTCACTGTTAGTTTCTTCAAACTGGCTTAACAAGGTGCCTTTAATAAGGAGGCTTATGCAACAGAAAAGTAATGTCTCACAGTTCTGGGGGTCAGGATTCACAGGTCAAGGTACAAACAAGGCTGTTTCTCCTGAAAGCTTGGAGGTATTATATGCCCCAGGCCTCTCCCCAAGCTTTTGGTGAACTTAGACATTCTTGGTTTACAGATAGCATTCTCTCTGGTCTTCATGTCATCTTTCTCTTGTCCAAATTCCCCTTTTTGTAAAGATGGCAGTCTTGCTGGATTAGGACTCCACTCCATCCACATCAGACCTCATTCTGAGGTAAGTAAATACATCTGCAAATAAGCACACGCTAGCAGGTACTGGGGCCTCAGACTTCAACATATAAATTGGGGAGTGGGGAGACATATTACAAACCATAACACTAAGAAGTGGATATTCTTGGGTAAAACTACCAAGAATTTCAAAATGGTAGCTACAGAGCATGGAACCCCAGGTGTGAGTCCCTTTAAAACATCTGACCATGTAGATCGTATACCCTTTCTTCCCCACTGAGTAGAACTGAGGTTCTATAGATTTAGCTGCCCTCTGACTCTTGGGCACATGGGTTTTGTCTTAGGTCCTGCCTGTGACTTTGAAGTTGATATCAAGGCCCACAGGAGAAACCAGCAGGTGCTCAACCAGCAGGTTCATTACACTCTCAAGAAAACTGCAGCAGTGAGGCTGCAGTTCTGCCCTAGGCAAAGTTGGCAAAACATTATCTATTTTCATCACCAGCACCTCCACACACACTATCCCCTACTCCATAGTGCAGGGCATGGACTCGTGGGTCAAGGCTACTGTCCTATCAGGAATTACAGTGATATCTGGCCTCACTCTTTCCCAGCCACCACAGGGAGAAGAAGCCAGAGCCCAGAGATGAACAATGGCAACTAACTCTGTGCTTCCCCACTTTCCAACCCAGGCTACAGAAAGGGAGAGAGGAGTTATGGCAGGATAAGCCAAGATCCCTCTGCACGTCAAGAGATGAGCATGGCAGGAAGGGTGAAAGGGAAGCCAACCCCACTGCTGCAATCCCAGCCCCTCTAGTACAAGCCTGGCCACACTGGAGGGAAGAAGGAACTGTATTTGGTACCAGGGTGCAGTCCTGCCCTGCTTGGATAGGACTGGCTTAAAAATAAGTGTGCATGCTAGGACAGTTATGGGACTTTCCTAAGACGTGGTTAATTGAAAAGAAGAGAAAGATTATTAAACCAAAGCTGTAATTAGTGATAGGAAGAAAATACAACTATGTGG
Source organism: Chinchilla lanigera (assembly GCF_000276665.1). NCBI lineage: Eukaryota > Metazoa > Chordata > Mammalia > Rodentia > Chinchillidae > Chinchilla > Chinchilla lanigera. Next base: position 2,217,804 of record NW_004955469.1, on the reverse strand, counting down.
TATTTTATACGTATCTACTTGGTAGAAAGGATAAACAAAACCAGTTATACAACATTTGAGTGCATTTTTTATTTCTAATGCCTCTGTAATGTTGCCATTAGCCTTGAAGAGGACAGCAGGTTCATTGACTACTCTGCTTACCTCCCCAACACCATTCCTCCTTCATTTGGGTGAGCCACATGACTGATTCTCGTTTGTATGATGTGAGCAAAAGTGAATCTGTGGCATCCTTGGGTGTGGGCAATGGAAAACACACATGAGTATTGTTTGTCTGTCTCTGAACTCACTGCATGTTGCAGCTGAGAAGTCTGCATGTTCTGCCTGAGGCAGCTATGAGAGGGTGGAGCCTCAGCCATCGTAGGCCCCTGAGTGACTCTGAGGAGTAGAACTCCGCCCAGACCAGATGACCTGTAAGAACTAGCTGTTTGTGGTGGTAGGTGCCTGCAGGTAAGGGCTCCTCTGTTCCTGCTCCGTAGCCTGGGCTGTCTTGGGAGGTGCTGGGGTTACCTGTCCATTAGTAAACCAGCAGAACAGAGCATACTAGCAGGAGACCCTGATGGCTGGTGGATTGTTCAGACTTGGGTCTGTATTGACCAAGAACCTTATAGGGCAAGACCTGGAAAAACAAGCAGCATCTGTGAGTGACCAGCAGAGGCTCAGTCCTCAGCCCTTGGCTATGCTGGGAAAGAATGTGCATCAGGCATGGTGTGCTGTCAGAAACCACGGGACTGTGCACTTTGATGTACACATTTCTGCATGAAGTCAAAACCTGCACTCCTCCAGAAGTGAGGGCTGAAGTGTTCTCAGTGAGTTTTTTTGATATCTCCCTTCCCTCATATATCATGCAGTCTCTGGAGCACAGTGTGCTCTGCCTGACTCCACTGGAGTTTACTGACTGTTACAGAGGCACTTGCTAAGTCTCTTTCATTTAAACTATGTGATACGATATCCTTGATATCCATTCTTACTACCAGAGGTTTTAACCAGTTTTCCCTGGCTCCAAGGTTCTAGTTCCTTCAATGCAGATAACTCTGTGAGATACCAATATTCTACTGAATTAGTTCACATTAATGTTCGAATGACTAGTAGATCAAGGAGTATTAGCATTTTAATGTAAGGGCTGACACAATACTTTTAAAATAGCTAAACTGCTTATGAATGCATGTGCAGAATATCAGGCCATGGGTTGGAAATGGTTTTGAGAAGAAGGACACGTATCATCAGGCTGACCCTGCCTGTTTTTCCTTAGAGTTACCTCTCCATGTTCTGGGGCATGGGCTCTTGCTAACTCTCACCTTGGGCACGTTATTCATCTGCAAAGAGGAGTGTATGGGCATCTGTGTGCACATGTGTGTTTTACTACTGTTTTGATTATCGATTAATTGATATATATTTAATGTAATCATTTATGTTTATAATTAAATTTGATATTTTTACATTTTACTTTCCATTTGTTCTGTTTTCTTTCATTTACCTTTTGGTGGGTTACGTAGAGATTTTTAGAATTCCATTTTGACTTATTCATAGTGTATTTCAGTGTATCTTACTGGATAAAATTTTAGGAGTATATGTAGACATTATTAAATATATAGATCTCATATACATGTCACACCTCTGTTTAAGTCCTTTTGCCCTCCACACTTAATTTTTCTTAAATATTTCCTCCCTATACATTGAAAACCTCATCAGATAATATTTATAAAACTCAAGCAGAAAAGGAATGTCCATGATTTTTACTAGTTTTGCTCCTTTCATCATTCTTCCTTCTTTCTTAATGTTCCAAGATTTCTTTTTATAAAAATCATTTCCTTTCTATTTAGGAAACTGCTAGCCACGGTAAAGACTCAGAACCACGTGGATGCAGTAGAGTACCATGTTCAAGGCCACACAGCTGAGATGCTGCTCCAGGTTTGCCTAGCTCAGTGTCTGCAGACTACACAACCGAGTGCTTTGTCACAGATGGGATAGTGGCTAAGTAAGTGTGTTGGCACAGCTCAGCGGTTGATAGGTGTACAAGACTGTGATACTAGGCTATGGTTATTTTCTGCCCTGCATCTGCCAAAGTTCAACATATGGCTTTTGTCATGCTCCTCCTGTAGAAGGTTGCTTTTAATTTATCTGCTCAGGAAATCTTAATTTTCACACTGGGTTTGGTTTCCAGAAGAAGGCTATTCTGATATCATTTTCCGGCTCGTCTGGTCGAGGCCTGTCAAAGTCCAGTGGTTTTGCACAGGTCATCTAACATGAGTGAGTCAGAAGCTGTGGCTGCCGAATCATAAATTCTGAATCCACATGGCCCCTGATTCTTTACTGTGGCCACTGGCTCAATCTTCCCGAGCACGACAAAGCACTGACTAGTGAATGGGAAACATATTTTGGAGATGCTAACCTGAGCTGAAAAATAGGCTTGAGACTTTCTGCGGAGAAGATCTTACTTAATGGAATGAGTGTTCTACTGGTCTCTCGGGAAATAGGTAGAGGTTCTCCATGGGGTACCAGGGCGTGCTGAGCTGCTACAAATGGGTTGCAGGTGTATCTTAGGGCAGCCAGGCAGATCCTGGGGCTTACAAGAGTTGTGGCCTAGTTACCTCCAGCTGTGAGGTAACAGCTCCTTCCATTTACACCGGGGAGCCACAGGCAAGATATCATTTTCTTGTGTACTAAGAATAGGAAAAGGCAGGGTATCATGCCTGTGGGACTATCCTCAGAGTGTGGCACCCTATTGCGAGGGTGACTAACTGCTGCCTGACACTGTGGTAACCTTTACCCATGCAAAGACCAGCATGCTTTCTTGAGGTGTGGGCTCTTCTGACTGAAAAGATCAGGGGTAGTGGAAAGCATGACTATTCTTTGTGAAGACGTGAAGAGTGCAGACAGCAATTGCATGGAATTCGTGAGGAAGGCAGGCAGTACCTGAAGCTGACAAAGGTAAGTTGAAAAGTAACACCAAAGCTATTTCCTTCAACTGGGCTAAAAGTTAAGAAATAAAAACACCTCAAACTGAGAAGTTAGAGTTATAAAATGCTTCTATGACATCACAGTTGAAATTTCTAGAGGACATTAGATTACTTGGAGGACTCCCTTACCCTTGGAGATTAGTATATCCATTTGAAAGCTTTTGGGCCCAGTCTGCTGGGTATCTCTGCTGCCTTCAGTTCTGCAGGGTCCTGTTTCCCTTTTGGACCCAGTGAAAGTCTGTTGTATGACCAGCCATCGCTGGTGCCCTGAGCAGTGTGGTTGGACTCCTCTCCTTAGGCAGCTGAGAGTAGAGGTGGTTTCAGAAATTATCTTTGTGAGAAGTCAGTGGAGAACATCTAATGTTTCTTGTTACTAACGGAAGCTCATGCCTCATGTAGAGGTTCTCTGGGTATACGTACAGAGATTATCTCTAATGAGAGTACAAATGATATAAGGAGGGACTCGGATGGGACACAAACAAGAGGAAGCAGAGTCTCTGGGAATAACTGACAGTGTAGGCCCACCTTGGCTGTGGGAGCAAAAGATCACTGCCGGCCAAGGGGCACAGCAATCTGTCCTTATCTGTGTTGCTGTTGTTATCATAATATCATACTATTTCTTAGAGATGATGATAAGAAAAGTCCTGCGTAGAATCCCAGTCCTTGGGACAGCTCTGTAGCTTGGAGGTCCTGTTCAGATCGGGAAATTGAAGGTGGAAGTGGGTAATTCAGACACTGAGCTCCTTGGAGAAGGGCAAGAACTTGCACCTTGACTGCCTTCCAGTTCCACACGCTTTCCTCCATTGTGCTGTTTTCTTGGTCAGGCAAAATGGTGGGGTCAGACATTGAAGGACATCTTAGTCACCTTCTGATTGCTAGGACAAAATACCTGGTGCCCAGTATTTAAAGGAGGGAGGTTTATCTTGGCTCAAGATTTTAGAGGATTCAGTCCTTAGCTGGCAGACTCCAAGGCAGGAAGGGCATGGTGAAAGAGCCTGGCAGAGGAGAGCTCCTCACATCAAGGCAGCCAGGAAGCAGGGAGAGAAGGGAGGAGCTGGAGAGGGAGGTGCACCCTTCAGGTAAGGCCCCCAGCCTTCAGTCCAGACTCCACCCTCTAACAACACATTCAACTTCAAACTCTTCAGTGGACTAACTTATTAATGAGTGTAGTGTTCCTATGATTCAGTCACCTCTGAACATGTGAGGCATTGGGGGGACTTTCCAGATCCAAACTCTGAAAAAGGAGCAGTGGGGTATTCAAACAGAAGCTCCAAAGCACCAGAATATCAGCATCCCAGAACACTGAAAAAGTGGGAAGAGAGAGCACTACTGGGCTTGTGAAGCAGGGAGATCTCAATGTGAGGGCTGACGCCAAGAGAATGGCCAAACTTGTAAAGAGTAAGAAAATCAGAGCCCAACAAGCAAGTTGAAAAATATGAAGAACTGAAGTCTGGGCATAAAAGAAGGGACCCAGGGAAGGGCATGGGAGAGCGTCCAGAAAGGTGGGAGAAGAAAGAGAATGAGTGGAATGTATGGGGTACCATAAAACTTAGAAAAGCTTGGAGCGTCTTGGCTATCAAAGAGCTCCAGCCTTCTGTTCAGGTTGCCGAACTGGCACATAAGGCTGGAGTTGCTTCCAGTGTTAAGGAGAAAGGACCTTGGGTAAGAACCCTGCCACTATGCCAGGAGCCGGGAGCAAACTTTTTCCAAAAGCCAAAGTTCCCTGGTCCCCATGGAAGAGGAACTCCATCCAGCTTTTCCAAGTGCAATTTCTACTGTTTGTTCACACTCAGAAAGCTTTTGTTAAAACTCTGCAAAGCATTTAGATGATGCAAATTATCACCATAGCACTTCCCCAAGACCGGCCACTATTATGTAGAGTTGCCTGAACATAATCGTGTCTGGGAAGTGCTATGGCTCCTGCTCATCATCAACACCTTTGGAGTCAAAGACAATCAAACTGTTCGCCTTAATTCTTTCAGTTTGTATTTTCTTAAATCCCTGGAGTTGTGAGTTTGGTTAACTGAATGCTTTGTTGAGTGTCAGATCCTCCTACCATTTTTGACACCTTCTGAACATCTTGAAGCTTTTTTATAGGCAAATCTTCAACTTATTTTGGACCACCCTCTGGGATGGTATTATGAGTGCTGCGTTGAGAATATTTTCATTGAATATTTTGAAAATCTTGCATTAATTAAGGGCACTTTTAGAACCATAAGAGTCTACTGAGAAATGTCCATGTTGGTCTGAGACACATCCATTGGAATCTGAGAAGGATACCTGAAGCGTCCCTTCTGGACATTTCCCCAGGTCCATGCTTGGGGAAGGGGTCAGGCATGTTGATTTAGTAATGATCAGATGGTTGGCAAATGTACAGGATTTTGAAAGCTTGCAGAGAGAGAATCTTCTAATAACTAGGTGAAGGTTAGCAACTTATCTTTGAATACTAGGCAGTGTTTTCATGGAGATAGGGAATTGGAGGAAAGAAGAATAGGAGAAAAAAAAGGAGGAGGAAGTGGAGGCAGAACAAAGAGGCAGACATTATGTTTCAACAGCCAAGGATTTGCGAGCTGGAAACAGTGACCCCAAAGTGCACATCAGGATTGCTGGCTCACAAAGGAAGCACTGACGGGCCCTTTCTTCTCTTTCCCAGTCATCCCCAACATGACTTGACTCATCCTTCTGGAAATATTTCTAGCTGTACCTCTAAATCTTGAATGTTCCCCAAGCTCAGCAAAGTGCACAAGTGAAAATTATTCATCTGTTTGGAGGTTCCACAAAGCTGGAAATGCTGTCAGAAGTAAATGGATACAGTTACACAGTCAGACAGATCCGTTATAGCAGAGGACAGCTGTGCTGGGAACAGCACAATGGGCCAAATGCTGATGCCAGGTAAGGGGAGCTGGAAAGTCGCTGCTGCTCATCCTCAGGATGGACAGACAGGTGCTCTGAGTGGATGCTCATGAGAACATGGGTCTGTCAAGGTGACATGGAGCTGGATGCTGGCCACCCACTGGCCACATGGAATGTGCAGAGATGAGTCAGGGTGTGCAAAGTTTAAAGCAATGGAGAACAGACAGAAGAGTGCCAATACATGCTCGGACCAGACCTAAACTGGGTTGCTCAGGGTCAGGGCATAGATGGTGAGTCAGAATTTTGGAAGCTCTTTCCTGTTTCTGCAAGGATCAAAAAAGAACACTCAAGTTACTTAACAGAACTCTCTTTAAAAAAGAGGACTTGGAAACCTTCCTCCAGCACAAATCAATGAACCTGTTCCAGGACATAATTGGGGAAAGTGACTATTGACAAGACCTACGAGCGTGACTGCCCTGCCAGGGAGGCCCAGTGACTGTCTGAAGTACAGGTAGGGTGCTGGTCACGTCTCCTGTGTAAGAGAATCTTTCTTGCTCTGCCTGAAGTTTCACCATTGCAGTTCATTCCTTGGGCAGAAGTTTCTAGTGACCTTTGTTAAAGTCCAGCTTTCTAGGGAGGAGGTGAAGCCAGGATGTCTGCAGGGCGCTCATGAGATCTCAGCCTGTCTGAGCATTCAGGACACCTGACAATAGGGAGGAAGAAGGTAACAGAAGGGGAAGATGTAGGGAGGGAGTGGAAAGAATCTAGCACCTCCTGAAAGTCTTCAGGAAATTAAGAGCCCCATGCTCCAAAACACCCTTCATGGCATGCAACATAAAAATTTTGGTAACTTTGGAACTGGAGATATTTCCTCTCTGTCTGAGTTTTGAATACACAGAATTAACAGCGTTCCGAATTGGGACTGTATTGTGTTTGGGTTGAGCATGGAGTGAGCCATGTCAGGAATGGAAATTCATACTTACTGCCTCTGTGTGTCTGTGATCATGTTTAACCACTCTGTGCTCCTGATTTCTCACTTATAAAATAGAGGTAGTGATACTTCTTAGCTCCTAGATTTCTGTGAGGCTAACATAAAATTCGACATAGTAAAAGGCGCAGCACAGTCCTTGGCACAATTACACAGCACCTGTAAAATTCCAGCTCTTCTACTTTGGACAAGGGTCCTCTCCATAGCTGCCAAACTCTCCCAGCCTTTTAATAAGCTGGAGAACACGAGACCCTGTGAGCAGCTCTCTTCTTCTCTGAACTGATGTGATTTTCAAGAAATTCTTTTTTGAATTACTACCTGCCTTTCTTCACCGAGTACCCACTAGTTATAGTTTTACTCTTTGGATCTTTTTGCCACCCTAAAATTCTTTAACCTCTGCCATGATAGCTTAGGGGATTTTTGAAGATGATGGTGAAATAGGTTGATATTTTTACTTATCAAAGCTAAAATTGTTGATTTCCATCAAGCCTTATGCATCTGACCAGGGTTGGGTCTCTGGTGCCTCCTCTAGACCAGGTAAGTATTTTTAAAAAGAATGAATTTGCAGTTTGTGACCTTCACAAGTTTGTTACTTATAATTGTGTGTGATTACACAATGTTCATGGGGTTACTTCACATCATTAATATTCAACCCCAAGGGATGCTGTGTCTAGAACACACACACAGGAGCCCAGGATGTTGGAGTTACCTCCGAGGCAGCTGGCCCTCCATCCCAGAGCTTGTGTTTCTGTGAGTAATGATCAGCTTTTTATCTTAACAATCCAATTCAAACCAGTATTTTGTAAAATACAATAAAGAAAAATGGCTGGAAAGACCAAATTAAAAAGCACATAAAGTATGTTACATGCTTACTTTGGTGGTACTAGGGGTTTATACCAGGAATCCTCTGCCACCAGATACATCTCCAGCCTTTGTTATTTATTACGTTCAGTCAGGGTCTCACTAGTCGTCCAGGCTGGTCTTGAACTTATGATCCTCCTACTTCAGCCCCCGAAGAAGCTGGGATTACAGGTGTGCTCCCACAACTTCAAGGAGGGGAGGTTTACCTTGGCTCGTAGTTCAGCCAGCAGCCTTCTGGCTCCAAAGGAGAAATGGCATGGTGGAAGGGCATGGTGAGCAGCTGTTCACCTCATGGTAGCTGGGAAGTAGAGAGTGAAGGGAGGGGTCAGGGCCAAAATTATGCCCCCCCCCGGGCCAGGGCCTCAGGAACCCACCCATCTGTTAGGCCCTACATGCTAACAGCACATTCATCTTTCAAAATCCCCTCTGAGAACATGAGACTTTGAGGGGACATTTTAGATCTAAGCCCTAACACCTCCCATCCTTTAGTTCTGTTCCTTGATTTTGTACCCCAGCTAACACATCTACCTCCCATTGAACATGACAGCCCTCTAGGAATCCCACTGCAAGTTCCATGACGCCTTCCTTTCTTCCCGGTATTCACCCTCTGCCTCAAATCCAACCTCATGTGACACAAACTCTAAGATTTTCATCTCATCACCCTCTGGCCGTCATGCTGTCACCCTCCCTTGAACACGTATCAGTGTTTATTTACACCTAATGCATTAATAGACATAGTGGTTTTTGTTTTCAACTAAATAAAAGGATTTTGACAAACAATATAAAAAGGAATTGGCTCTGGCAGAAAAAAAACTGTCCCTCTCCAATACTTGAAAATGTTTCCCAGTTTTGGAAGAGATGTATTCCAGCCATTACAGAAAACAGTATGAAGTTTCCTCAAAAAAATAAAAAACTAGGTGTTCATATGATCGAGTAATCACACTTCAGCTTGTATGTCCAAAAGCACTGGAGTCAGCATCTCAGACAGATCTCTGTACTCCAGGGTGCAGGCAGCATGAATCACAAGAACCGGGAGGTGGAAGTGCCTGAAGTGTCTGTGCTCAGATGAAAGAGAAAGAAAATATGTCATCTATGTCACCGGACACTTCTGTCTGGACACTCAGGTTTATGTGACAAAACCTGTGGAGGTCACTTATTTTTGGTGAAAAGGAAAAAGGCTTTGTTCCAGGCCAGCTCTGAGGAGATGGAGAAGGCTCTTCTGCCTCCACCCTCCATCTCACCATCTACTGGTCTGTGCATGTCTTTTATAGCAAGAACCAGAGGGAGAGGACGTCAGTGGTTGTGTCTAGGTGAGCTCTGTCACTTTCGCCTTTCCTCACTCTCTCCCTTCCCTGTGGAAGCTGTGCCCCAGCGGCCTAAAGCCAGACCTGGGCATTTTGTCCCTTCATCTGGGTGGAGGGGAGAAGGTGGTGGCTACCCCTGAGGATGAGGAAGTTTGGAGAAGCTGTTTTATCTTTAAAGAAAAAAAATCTAACTTTTAAAGTTCCATTCTACTGTGCTGATTATGTACATATAATGGAATATTAGTCATCCAAGCACAAGAAGAGAATTCTGCAGTTTGCAATAGTGTGGATGAGCTTGGAGAACAATACACTAAGCAAAATGAGGCAGACACAGAAAAACAAGTAATTCACGATCTCAGGGACTTTGAAAATTCAAGTCAGAAGCAGAGAGTGGAATATTGAATACAGGGCACAGACCTTCAGCTGCACAAGGAGCAAATTCTGGAATTCGAATGTATAGCATGGCAACCATGGTTCATAAGACTGTGTTTGCTTGGAACTTGTTAAGGGGACAGATCTTACATGTTATCGAAGCACATATAAAAATGGTGTCCATGGTGAGGTGACAGGTGTGTTAATTAGCTTGTCTGTTTTCAATTATCTCACAATTTACAGTAGATCAGCATGCTGTACATCTTAAATATTCACAGTGATTTACTGGCCAATTACAGCTCAATAAAACCGGAAAAAATAAAACAGTCGATGGTGTTCATTCTCCCTTGAGAAGATGAGATGTATCTCCTTCACAGATATTTCACAGATACATTCACAGATACATTCTCCCTTGAGACCATGAGAGGTATCACCTTCACAGATATTTCATGACATGCACTTGCTACCCTTCCAGGCTGAGTGGCCCAGGAGGAACAAACTGAGGTTGTTCCACTTTAGTAGACATCCCTGTACATGTTGAGATAGATAGCAAGAAAGAGGGTGAGACGCAGTGTCCAGGTGAAGTGTGTGTGTGTGTGTGTGTGTGTGTGCGCACACACATGCAGATGCAGCAGCAAGGTGGGTGTTGCTCTGAGGAAGTCCTAGGGCCCTTCTGGGCTGCATCCCTAGGTCTGAGGTCATGAGTGCACCTGCGAGTGTGAGCCCTGGGGAAGCAGGCTCGTACCCACCGCATTCTCTCCGGGGGTGGGGATTGGAGCTGCAGCACAGGAGAGGCCTGGGACACACTGGCCCTGAATTCATAGTTGCTGAAGCACCAATGAGTGTGTGAACTCAGTTACCAGCATATCTACTGTCAGACTGGGACTCCAGAGCCACGGCATTCTCATAGACATGAAAATAAAGTATATTTCTTCAAAATCACTCATATGTGCACACACATATCACTCATGTGTTTTAATTCTCAAGTTACCTACAGGAAACCAAGAGACCAGAAATCAGAATCGAACAAACAAACTCAGGGTTGTATGGAGAGTGGAAATTCACCTGGATAGAAAATCCAGACTGCCTGACATGCACAGCCCTACCCTGGTTACTCTAAAATAAACTTGATATCAAACTTTCTATGTTTCGTTATATGTGCAACTCTCATGATTACAGTTGTTTTTCCAAAAATATCTTCTGCTCAATTAAAGATTTTTAATGTCACTCTTTTTGCTTTTGATATCAAAGCAAAGCAGAGATTATAGGAAAGATATCTTTTTTTTCTTTTCTGTTAGTTTTTGCTTCAAAATTAAGCTATTATTTGGGAGGAACTACGAAATTGGCAAGTGCCTGGGGTTGACAGTTTGTTTTTGGAGGACTTGGTACTTCAGGCGGCCAGCTGAAGATGGATCTGCCTGTGGAGAGGCCACTCAGGCCCACTGGCAGAGCTGCATCTGTGAAGATCTTTCAAGAAGCAGAGCCTGAGGCAAGCATCTGTGGTGCAGTTTATTTATAGGCTTGTCCCGGGAACAGGAGTGAGGGCTGGGCACAGTAAGAGAAAAAGGCAACGTGAGGCCCATTGCAAGGCCACCACTAAGGGCAGCTGAGCTCAGTGATTAACCAAGTTTCTAATTGTGCTGAAGTGGTAGACCTGAACTGCAGCACCTCTTGCTCCGGAAAGAAATCAGTGTACTTCCAGCTACATAGGTACACTTGTCCAGTTCATAGGGAATGCTGGGCAGAAAGTAAATAGATTACAGTAGGAGCTTGTTTTATCCAGTTTGTGTGGCTGAAACAAAGGTTCTGTAGACTATGTGAGTTAACAGCAGAAACTGGTTCCTGACAGTTCTGAAGGTTGGGAAGTCCAAGGTGGAATTGTCGTTCAGTTTGGTTCCTGGTAAATGCCCCTTTCCTGGTTTGCAGAGGGAGCTTTCTTGCTGCATGGAGGTAGAGGCAGGGACTCTCTTCATCCTGGCGTGAGGATCCCATCATGCAGGCTGCACTCTTGTGATCTGAACCCCATCCAAGGTGCCACCTCCAAATACCATCACATTAGGGCCTCAATGGATGAACTGTGGGGAGATGCAAGCATTTAGATAACAGCAGAGCTTGAGGCAGCAGTGTCAGTAGTCAGGAGGCCAGCAGGAAGAGATCTGCCTCCACAGCCAAGGCGTGAGCCAGGGAAACCAAGGGGAAGAGACCGTTACTTCCTCTACAGCAGGAAGTAGTGTGCAGTCCCATGTGCAGTGAGTGTGCTGCTACTGGGCACAGGACAGCCGTAGAAAGGGAATCTTCTTAAATTCTCTTATCAAGGAAGACACTAGTCATGGGAGAAAGAATGAGGTTTAACAGGTCCCCAAAGAAGCACCCATGGTCATCATGAGAAAGACCAAGGCAGGACACAGGCCAAGTGGGTGGACTACAAGATCTGCTTTCCAGTAGAGACTGCCAGAAACCCAGAGTGACAACAAGACTGGCTGTGTCTCCTGGACCCTGTTTGGGGACCTTTTTTGAGATTTGCTTCCATTTATGTTGTGAGGCTATTTTTGCCAAGGTCCTTATTTGAAATCATTTTAGGGCTCAGAGTCCATTCCTTTCAGCATTTTATATGAAATGCATTGACTCCTTGTCAAGGCCGTGAACTGTGCTTCTGCCTTTCTGTAGCTCTGGATCAGCACACGTCTGGATGTGTCAAGAATGCTCACTGAGGTCTTGCCAAGTTAGGTATTTGGCCCACGTGTATCCGTTTCCTTGCCATGCATTGATTGTAGTGGTAGAGGCACAGTACACTTGATGCTGTTGGTAATTTTCTGAACCTGTGATTATTATTCTTAAAATTTACTCATGGCATGGGGCAAAGGCCTTCTATCCTGCAAGAGCAGAACAGGATCTGCAGAAAGAGAGTGAGATACCACATCCATGTTGCTCTTGGATTTTATTATAGGCCTTCACTCAAAGGCACTGCTTGCTATCCCTGAACTCACACCTTTCAAGGCCCACCCTATTCTGGTTGCTCTTATCCATGGAGTAGCCTCTGATTATATGAGCCCATAGGTTTCTCTCCTCTGTCTGGGCTGCAACTCCTCACACCTCACACAGGAATCCATCTCAGATTGCAGCATGTGAGGGAGCTGAGGGCAGGCTCCATAAGAGGACCCCGGCATGCTCTTCCTGTGGGCCCTGTACTCCAGGGACCATGGCAGCTATCACCATGTGGCTCACTGGGGAGGCAACTCCTGGAAGAGTGGCTGACTTGAAGATCCAGACTTCCTCTGTACCCCAAGTCTGCAGAGTTCTTGTCTCTATTGTCTGAGTCATGTTACATGAATCTAATGTTTGTTTGGGAGAAGATAACAAAGTTAATGCATGAAATAAATGGCAGCAGATGCTATTAGGGAAGAATTTTATGTAGCAGGCCATGAAAAATTTGTTTGCAAAATAAGATTTAATTAGTTTGGCTGGGCTAGAGTACAATGAATTAAAGTGACGGAATAATTAATAGTGATAGTTTAGGTTTCTTTGTCAGTTTTACTTCCATGTAAGTTGTCAGATTATCTTTGCCAAGGTCCCTATTTGAAATCAGCCTTGAGAGTCTTTCTCAATATTTCCATGCCCCATATGTGAGATGATTCTAACAGAATAATTTTTTTCCTATGGGTTACATGGTCTTTGTTCTTCTGGCTGCTTGGAAATCTTGGCTTCGACTCTTTACTGATTGGTCTGATGAGTGTTTGAGTCTCCTCTTCTGCTTTGCTATCCTTCCATCATTCTGCTCACCTAACAGACATCTACAAGACCTACTGTTCTTGGTATTACAAACTCAAAGTGAAAGACCCAATGCTGGTCTTCAGGAGCTTATAGCCTAGTAGGGAAGATGGAGAATAGTTTCATAAGTGCTGCAGTTCATCTGTGTGCTGGGTGTTAGCATGAGGAGAAGCGTGTAAGTCAGCCTGGGGCAGGATGATAGTTTGATTAAGCTTTTTGGAGGTATAACTGACACATAGCCATCAGACATATGCAAAGTGTATAGTGTGATGACTTGCTATAAGTTGTAAAAGGATAACCAAAATCAAGCTAATTAACATATAACATTTCTATCACCGTATGTGCATGTAGTGAGAATAATTAAGATCTAGTCTCTTAGTGAATTTCAAGTATGCAATATATTACTAACTATATGTGAATTACAGTCACATTCAGTCTCCAGAGATTATTCATTTCATAACTGAAAGTTTATACCTGTTAACCAACACCATCCCATTTCTCCCACCCCTTAACTCCCGGTAATCACCGTCCTACTCTGTATTCATGAGTTCACCATTTTTTAGATTCCACATATAGGTAGGATTTTACTTAGCATGATGGCCCCCAAGTCCATCCCTGTTGTCATTTGTCACAAGTGAAAAGATTTCCTTCTGTTTAAGCCTGAAGCACACTCACACATGTGTATACACAGATATATGTGTGCATGTGTGTTTATCCTACTTTTTCCATCCACTCATCTATCAGTGGACACTTATTATTTCCATGTCTTGGATATCGAGTTTCACTGCCTTTTGAAGAAAAATTGCAGTGAGTGGAAGCTACGGCTGCATTCAAGTGAAGAATGACATGGTTGGATCCTTTGTTTGGAGAAATTACCCTAGAAACATTATGGAAGATGCATTAGAGAACAAGGTGTCAGAAATTTAGAGAATATTATTGTATAATCCAGCAAGAGATGTTTGGGACTGTAACCAATGGAACCAACAAAGAAAGGATGGCAGGAGCTATTCCTAAGTGGGCTTAAAGTTTGGAAACTGACTGTCTGAGGCTGGCATTGTAACAGCCTGAACATGAGGGGCTGCAGAGGATTTTCAGCTTTCCAGCCTGGAGCTTGCTACCTCACAAAATAGCAAACACGAGAAGATAATGAGGTTAGAGAATAGGAGAGAAGGGAAATAATAGACTTAATATTTATTTAGCACTTACTATATCAATGGCAGGCATGGTCTAAACCAGTAAACTTATAATGACTTTGTAAGTAAGGACATTATCCCCATTTTACATGCGTGGAGAAGTTGAGTCACTTACACAAGGGTATGGAACTAAAATGTGGCAGAGCAGTTTACCTCACAGGTTGGTACCACTCTGGCTTAGAGATGTTGGGCTCAGCCTGGTCCTCACAGTATCCAAGTGTCCTATAGCTAGGCCCATGTAGATGTCCTCACACAAAGGCACCCCCAAGGGTGGCCACTGGGGGCCACTGAGTTGTGACACTGACAAAGTTTTTTTTTAGAAAGCCTCAGACAGGCAGGTTGGCTATCTGTTTTCCAAACTTGATTTGTGGAGTGCTCATGCTTCTTTCTCTCTGGTGCCCAGTGCCTCTCAGCTTCACTTCTGCTTAGCAGCACATATTTCTGAAAGACCTACAATGTCATAATCTCTTTCTTTCATGCAGATTACAGTCAACATGTCCCTCAAGGACTGAGCTTGGAAAGCAACTGGTATTTCTTATTCTTTCCTTGGTGACAATATTAACCACCCTTTTAAAGCTTCAGCTCTCACATACAGATAAAGAACTTGGCTTCCTGGTGTTAGGATTATAGGCAGAAGAGTGGTATTTGGAGAGACAGGAGGGGAGGTAACATTGCAGAGAAGTCTTCTGAAGACCTCTGAAATAGCACTGAGTTCATGGCAGCCAACAGATCCAGCAGGCAATACAAGTCCTAGATTGGGTGCTGGCCTGGCCTCCTAGTGGTGATCTTCCACCTCTGGCCTGTGGTCTTGCCTCTGTCTGAACACTCATTGTTGCTGGCTGCTGTTGGAAATGTGCATAGCTCTCTGGCTGTTCCCCACCCTCTCTTCCTAGGCTCAATCACAAATCTACTAACCATCTGGTGGCACCAATCTAGAACTGTAGCACTGAAAGTCAGAAAGGAAAGCAGGCTAGACATCATGGAATGCTTTCTGACAGTAGGGTTCTCTGGGGACTCTGGCTCTTCTTTGCAAATATTGGCCAGGAGAAAGATCCAATGCTGGAATGAGGGTTGGACAGAGAACATTCTAACTGCCAGGAGGATGAATAAGATGGTGTCCTGGATACTTTCAACCTCCGTCTAAGACTTCCTGACACCTCAGACCATCTGAGTTTGTTAAAGATGGACAGTTGCTCCTGAGCAGGATGGAGAGTGTATTCCAACTTTGGTTTACTGTACCGAGGGCTGCACTTGTTCAGTCAGCAAGCCCAGGTCTCTCCTCTCGTCTCCATGTGTGATTTTCAGGAATATCCTGAGACTTCATCCCATGGAGCTTAAAGCTTTTTCTTATTTCCCTTTAAATATCTTCTTAAGGAGTGCAGAGGGCCTTTAAATACCTGCCTCCCTGGCTGCATAGATAGAGTGCTTTGCAATGTAAGTCTTGCTTATCATCCAGGTTGTCATGGTCTGCAGCTGCCTTTTGATGCCCCTACTCAAGTCATAGTCTCCTCACAACCAAAATTTGGAAATTTCATTACCCTTTGCTCTGGTCTCATTGAGGTCTCATTTGAGGCCATGTTTGGGGACATGGCATGCTAACCTTTCAACTGACAAGAGCATCTGAGCAGTTACATGATCCCTCTAGGTTATGTTTTCTAATTTAGCTTACTTCCTCTGTAGAGACCATCCAAGAGAAATATTTCTCGCGTGAAATTATTTTTGGAGACTCTCCAAATCAACAAGTCCCTTCTCTACCCTCAAGGAGTTGGAAGGCTGTGGATTTGCCAAAGTTAATAATATTAACCCGTCCATCATATTAGAAACTCATTGTGTTGGAGAATAAAGAGAGCTATTCTCTCCAGGCCTGACCCAGTGTGGCATTGTTTTC
This sequence comes from Chinchilla lanigera, assembly GCF_000276665.1. Lineage (NCBI taxonomy): Eukaryota > Metazoa > Chordata > Mammalia > Rodentia > Chinchillidae > Chinchilla > Chinchilla lanigera. Next base: position 2,201,620 of record NW_004955469.1, on the reverse strand, counting down.
TTCTGTGACAATCCTGTGGTGTGCTTTGAGGTGCACTACTGAATCCAAGCTTACCCTTCTACTAGGACTTTAAGTTATAGGGGGCCATGCCACCACGAACAACCCAGAGACTGTTATGTTCTTTGGTGCCTCTGAGCTTCAGATGTTCCTTACAGGAGTCCTGAGACCTTCCAGAGTGGCACTGATACAAGGAGGTCAAATTTTGCAGCCTGGGGTGTTGTTATTGGAAGAAGCAGGCCCTGCAAGTAGGTGGCTGGGATCTTTGCCTTTTGTTAATTCATGATCCAACAACTGAAAGTTAAATGTTAGCCCAGGAGAAAGAAGGGGCAATGATGTTTTTGAGAACTTACAAGTACTTATATAAAACAAAAATTAATTCTCCCAACAACTGCATGGGACAGGAGTAAATTTTACCCATTTTTACAGATGAGGAAACACACACACAGTTAAGTAACCTGCCCAAGATCATATAGCTAGTCTGCAGCGGACTCAGTATGAGAACCTACACCTTCTGTCTATAAATTTAAGCAGTATTCAGGTGTTGGGCATTGTTAGAATTCAGCGCAGATGTTAGCAGTTCACACAGTGCCACACTATAAAGATTTAGAGAACAAGTGCTAAGCTGCACAAAGCTGAGAGAGTCACCAACTTTTAGATCCTTTCCACACACATGTAGAGCAGTTTATTAATTGTCAGACCACCTTAGTCCAAACTGGACAGTACATTTGTTGGAAATTATTTTAGAGTTGACGTGGAGATAGTTAAAGGAGATTGGAATTATGAAGCTTTCATAGTCTTGTTATGAAGAATGTTTATGATGAGCTTCAGAGAAATTAAGATGGAAGAGTATTGGCCTTGTTCAGGGTCCATCTCAGGGTTACTACTTGCTAGGTGTGTGACCCTGCCAGGCCACAGAGCTCCTGTTCATTGAAGGGACAGTTGAGACACACCATCCTCTGTGCCACTGTGTATAGATCTAGGAACTTAAGTATTTAAAGGAAGGTATTTGAAGTCTACAACCAATTAACCTATTGACCATTTGATAAATAACCATAAGGCACTTTCTATGGGCATGAGGATTTGCAAAAACCCTGCGTGGTGGGATTAGAAGTAGTGCCCGACTCTACCTGCATATAAGGATGGAAGAGCTGGGTGAACTGAACTGATTATTGTCCTCTGAGGAAATTCTGGAAGGTGACTGGGACTGGGCCATCAGAACAGTCACATGTACGTAGTCTGAGGCTGAACAGGTTCAGGGAGTGACATTTAAGTTGCTCTTCGAAGGATGAGAACATTCCAGTGATTGCATAGCAGAGAGGAAGGAATGGGCTTCCAGTTTGGGGCCTTGGCAGGACCAGAGACAGGAGGCAGAGGACACACGCAGCTTTGGGGAGGTGGAGATGAGGATGTGTGCTCGTTCAGCACCAAGAATGCTTGCCACCTGATAGAGCTCTGTGGTGGTGAGAAGTAGGCATCCCAGATTCTAAGCTTGTCTTTGACAATAGTGAGTTAGTGCCACAAACCATCCAGCTTCCCAAAACAAGAAATTTAGATAAAACCATGATTTTCATGTATTTTCCAAATATTTTCACTCAGGAAATGAAAATATGTGTACAGATGAATAGGTAGATTTGGAGGCATCTGTTTAGGACTTGGAGAAAACACCACATGATCTATATAATATCTAATTATGATAAACATTTATATATTATTTAGAAAAATATAACTAATTCACTATTGTATTTTTAAGCTTACTTCCTTGACCATGAATTGTGATTTTTATATTTATTTATTTATTTATTTGGTCTCTTTTGAGAAGTATCTCACTATGCAGTTCAGGCTGGCCTTGAGCTCACTTTGTAGCCCAGGCTGGCCTCGAACTTGCAACGATCCTCCTGCCTCAGCCTCCTCAGTGCTGGGATTACAGGCATGTGTCACCAAGCCTGGATTATATTTATTTATTTTAAAAATAAATGTTTTAATATATAATGAGTGTGTAGACTAAACATCAGCATTTTCAACATCAACCGTTTACTTGTTTACAATATCTAAAAAACAACAGCAGAAATAAATTCTTATGTAAACTACAATGAAAATAAAAACAAAGCTCTACCATAGAAATAATCTTGGCTTTGATTATCACACCTGAGGTTGTCTTCACACATGACAGCAGCACGTTCCATACACAAGTCTTGCTTATACTGACAGCACATGTGTTTTGTTTTCCTGTCTTCTTTGGCAGCACGTACTTGATGTCTTGCTGGTCTTGCTGGTTTCTTAGGAGGGCCTTGTGGTGTTTTACCTGTCAGTTCATAGGTCTGCTCCAGAATTCTTTTGAGGAATTCTTTGGGCAGATACATATTATTCTTCCTCTGATATAACTGATCATTTATCAATTTCAGTTCCAATTCTGTAAGAAAATTTCTCTATGGTATTTTGTGCTTGTTATTTTCTTTGAAAACTGTGAAACTATTTATATCTGATGTGTTTAGGATCAAGGAAAACACATCCATTGGTCAGTGCTTTGTGTTTCAGGTGACACCATAGTTGCTGTATAACTCATTATCAATATCTACTCTACCTTTCCTTTTGTTGTAAAATGTGACTATTTCTGGCTTCATCTGTTAAGGATTCACTAACAATCTGTTTTTGTTTGTTTGTTTCTTTCGAGACAATGTTTCACGAAATAGTCCAGGCTAGCCTGGAACTCACTGTGTAGCACAAGCTAACCTTGAATTTATAGGATCCTTCAGTTTCAGCCTCCTCAGTGATAGGATTACAGGCATGTGCCACCATGCCCCGCTTCATTGTCAATCTTATCATCATGGTGTAGTGTTGAATCAATACTACTTTGTTTTCCTTTACCAAATATACTATGTCTTTCTGAAATCTAAAGACTGTACTATACAGTTCTCTACTGTGAACTCACAATATTTTTTCAGGAACCTCAGCTTTGTTCTTGTGAATAGTTTCTGTGTTGGTCAACTGGTGTTTTTTAGGAAATGTAACATCAGTGGGTAACTAGTGAACCAACTGTTGAATGTGACTTTTGGGTTACTTTTTGAAATAGGTGCAACAAGTCTGTTCACAGCATCATACAGTTTATTACTGCACAAATAAAGAGCTGATAAATGGAATGTCAACATTGTGATTCAGTGTTGGAAATTGTATCAGACAATATGCTAGAAGTTGTTGTAAAATACACTAATAATGAAATACAAGAAAACATTTTATATGCATCAATAGTAATACTAAAAACTATATTTATTATGACACCTCACTATGTGAACTGAAAACCTTCATAATAAGACTTTATCAGTCAAATTGTCAGAGTCTAAATGATTTATGGAGAAGTGAGAGAGGTAGCAGAGATTTTTGGAACAATAATGACACTCAAGAGGTTTGGCTTCCTTCAAAATTGCCTATGTTTTGATGAAAAAAGACCCACCAAGAAAGAAAAAAATTCACTTATTTGTTGAAATCTTTGTGTCGAACTGTCAAGCAATTTATATACTGTCCAAATACATGACAATTGATGAACAACTTGCCTCATTTCATGGTTTTTGAAGCTTTCGACAACATATGCCAAGTACACCTTCCATCTATGTTATAAAGATATATGCCCTGGTAGATGCAAAGACATTTTACACTTTGAATGTAGAAATTTTTCCTGGAACTCACCCATCAGCTCTTTATTTGTACAGTAATAAACTCTATGATGCTGTGAACAGACCTGCTGCATTTTTAAAAGGTATTTTTATGCTTGAAATGGCTGCACACAGGTTCTCATCAATACTTTTTAACCTTTCAAATTCTACATAGTCAACATTTTACGATGTTCAGATAAATTTACAAAGAATAATACTTGTTCAGTGTTGTAGCAAGCAGAAGAAGAGTTTACATATCATTTATTGTATTCAGTGAATGGAAGTCTTTTCCTTAACTGGAATACAAATGATTCAATCTCTTAAAATTTAAACGATACTTCAAAGTTATGATCTTTTCTTTAACAAGTTTGTCTTTTTTATTGGTAGATGTAATTTCTCATGGATTGTGACTGGTTTTCACACCCAACTGGACATAAAAATTACTTAAATTGATGATTTTTACCAATGTTGCCACACTGATCTGAGTAATTCTTAGTGTTTAGTACATAAACTAAAATATTAAATAATTGCCAGTGAACCACTTCTTAATTTCACTTTTCCAAAGTTGTATTTTTGCTTTGAAGGCATAACCCTATAGTTCCCTCCAATGTATTGTCATGGGACTTGGCTACTGCAGATTAAGTACATTCAGGTGCCAGTTAGTGAAGCTATTTCCTGAAGGTAATAGTTATGCTTAAGCAAATCTGCAAAGTGGGGCTTATTCCTCTCCCTCCCCAAGGTTTTTCTTTTTCTGCTTGCTCATAACTTCTTCATAAATCTTCCTTAAGACAGCCAAGATAATTTCATTTAGAACAACATAGAGTTATATTCTGATCCAATTTCTTTGTATGACCTCAAGTGCATGGATTTCATTAGAATCATCATCCTGATAATATGATTTAAGGTGGAATTCAGATGCTGATAGAGGAGAGAGCTGGTGTCTGAATCCCAGGATGCAAGCTGTTGTCTATTGTTCTATTTCAGCAGCAGTGCCTCTGCAGGCACAAACCCACATTGTGCTTTCCTGTTACTATATTTTCTACCAACTCACAAGGTGTTGGCTTTAACACCTTCTGTGTCATTTGACATAATGTCTAATCATAGTATTATTTAGTAGCAGAAATTTTCCTATTTCTTTTGGCTGAAAACATAGTGCTGATAATGTATTTTCAGGATAGTAAAAGGGACAGCTCTTCTATTGTGTGAGGTATTTTGTCTCCAGATGTTAACTGACTTTGTAACTTAGCTTTAAAGCTGATATGGTATTGCTGGGATCAAGTTGATAAAGAACTTTGATCCTTCAAAAATAATGGTACACACTATAATCTATACAATTTTTGTCAAAAACCTGCAAAAATAATATTGATCCTTACTTTTAACTTATAGATGCCTAAGTATATTACAATACTTTTCTTCATAAGAATGGTGTTTTGGAGTGATCAATGGCATAATTCTTTGTTGACATCATTAGTCCCTTCAATATATTTTCCAAGCAAAGGTGACATATAAGTGAGGAAAAGAATCTGGGAGACTGACAAATATAACTTGAGATGTTCCTTATTATATTGCCAAACCAGTGATATATTTTGATTGTCTTGTCTATTGTATGAATCTTCTGATTTTTAGCTTCAAATCATGTGGCTCTTGATGGGGAGAAAATGAATTATCTGTAAAAAATTAAGCAAGTCCTTATATATGAAATATTAAAGTGACTGCTAGATTTTGTTAGTGCAGAAAATTATCTGCATTGTTAAATTAAGTTGCACAGAAATGTTGAAAAGTTAATCATATAAAAAATAAGAATATTTGAACATTAATTTTATTTTAGCACTTAAAATTCTCAAATTATTTCAAAAATACACATATTTTCACTCATATGTAAGAAAAATCTTGAACAACTGATACTTACAATGTGTAACTATATAGCATCTGTCTTGTTTTACTATTGCTGAGACAAAATACTCGACAGCCAAGTTTAAGGAGGAAAGGATTATTTTAGCTCACACTTTGTAGAGGTTTCAATCCATAATCAGCTGGCTCCAAGGCCGGGAGGCATCACAGAGGAGAAACAGTTCATGGTAGGCCAAAGGTAGCAAAGAAACAAGGGATGACCACAGCCCTTTCTATGCCTTATATCTTATCCAGACTGTTTAGGAGGGTAGCACTCACACCCTTAATCCTAGTGCCCTTGATCCTAGCATTGTATCATGAATCAGTCCCAGGGTCACACACTCTAGATCCAGCTACCTCTGAAAAATCTCCACCTATGTTCTGTTTGTGAAGTCGGCCTATTTGCTATTCTTCCTTGGGCTTCTGTGTCCATGGGGCAGCCAACCACCATATCATGTGTAATTTCAGTAAGTTCTTTCTCTTTACTAATTCTTATTGGCATGAGGCTTTGGGAGGACATCCAGACAAAAGACATAAAGAATATCCTTTGACTGGTTTAATGAAATCATGTTCAATATTGTTGGATATTAGAAATGAACATTATTTTAAAATCTAAAAACATATAATAACTTATTGTGAAACTGCACCAGGAAAAGTTCTCAAACCAGAGTGTATCACTATACCTCACCCCATTCTTTATTTAAGACAAGAAAAGGATGGCTCTCAGCTAGTAGGAGTCAGTTTTGCCCCAGAGACCTGACTTAAGGTAACAAAGGCCCTCATTTACATAAAAAAGAGACATTTGATTGGGGATCAAACATTGCTAGCCAAGACACACACACCCACACACACACACACACACACACACAGAGACAGAGAGAGAACTTGAACATAAACCATGCATCCACATTCAATGATTACTTTGCTAGTGCACATACATTGTGTGATTGCTACATACCTTTTACATATGCTTATGTTTTATTAAAGTGTATGTAATTGCAATGGATCACACTCACAGGACTTCTCTGTTTGTGAAGTAGGCCCCTTTGTTGTTTTTCCCTGGGCTTCTGTGTCCATGGGGCAGCCCACCACCATGTCATGTGTGACGCTAGTAAATTCTTTCTCTTTACTAACTCTCATTGGCTGTATCAGATTTCCATCTTTTGTGAGTCAAAGAACTCAAGGAGCCAGTGACAGAATGTGATGATTTGTGCAAAATGTGTAGCACAGATTCTGGGAACTAGTAGGTAGTTATGTAATAAATGGCAGCTGCTATTTCTGTTGCTGCTCTAAATACTGTTACTCTCATTGGTGAATTTTTTGGAGGGTGCCTCTTCTTTTTCTTTTTGGGTTACATTGTTCATTAATGGACCTGAATTCCACTAGGAAAGGTGATCACACTTCGTGATCACCAAAGCAGCAAGTAAATTCTATTCTCATTTTTGTAAATGTACAACAAAGCAAATATTTCAAGTTCAGTGTAACTGAAAAGCTTGAACAGAATGTTCAGAGAACTTTGAAAATTGTGTAATAGAATTTCTTCATCATGGATTGTTTACAAGATTTTAAACTCTGAAAATATCCACTTTCCTGTTACTTTTTAGTTACTTTTCTCTCATTGCTGAGACAAAATACCCAATACTCAAAATTAAGGAAGGAAAGGTGTATTTAGCTCACAGTTTGTGGAGGTTTTAGTCCATAATCAGCTAGCTCCAAGGCAGGGTGGCATGGCACAGGGGCAATAGTTTAAGGCAGAATATAGCAAGAGCAGCAACAGCAAAAAGGTGGCAGAACAATCCTCTTTTCTTCTCTAATATTATAAGCAGGCTACCCCCCAGGTGGAGTGTAGCACTCACACAATCTGCATGACCTTCTCTTGCACAGGATGAGGATGTTTGCAAGTAAGGATCCTGGCTCCCTGCTGAGTTAAACTTACAAACTTCTCAAGCTGACACATGTATCAACCATTATACCTGTGCAAATGGAGGTATAGACAAACCTAGTTTTCTGAACCTCTCCACCCAATGAATTCATGAAGTGAGTTTCTCTCTCTCTTTCTCTCTCTGAAATCATAATTAAGAATCAAATGCATACTTCTGGAAGCTAAAGACATCATGATCTTGTTTTAAAAACCATATCTAACTTCAAGTAATATACAAGATCATTATAAATCAGGTCTACTATGTTAACTAATCTGCTATCACTAGTACTAGCCTCCACTGGTTGGGCACTTAGTAAAGCAGACAATAGGTGCTGGCAATTATACTTTGTAAAGTGGAAAAAACCAGGTATGTACTTGTAGTGGTCTTATTGTTTATGAAGTGCTAACAATACTTTATCTCTTTGATCCTGAGGACATCATCTCAAGAAGATCTTTTCACTGTAACTGTAGATAAAGAAACTCAGTCTGCTGTGTCAAAAGACCTCTGGTGGCAATTTCACGTGTTAACTTGACTGGATTGGGAGATGCCCAGGTATTTGGCTGCACATTATTATCGTTGTATTGGTGATGGTGTTTCTGATGAGATGAGTGCTGGATGAACGGACTGTCAAGAAATTGACCCTCTCTTGTAGAGGGGAGCATTAGTCAATATGTTGAAGGCCCAAATAGAACAAAATGATGGAGGGAGGAGAAATTTGCTCCCTTTTTGGCCTTCTTGTTGGAGCTGAGAAACATCAGGCCATCTTTTCCTGCAATCAGACTGGTTCCTGTGGTTCTCAGGTCTTCAGACTGTCCAGGCTGCCTTGGGTCTCAGCTTACAGACAGCAGGTCGTGAAACTTCCCTGCATCTGTAATCTTATGAGTCCTTCCTCGTAGTAAAGCTTTTATGTCCAGTTGGTTCAGTTTCTCTAGAGAACCCTAACACATAGCCATACAAGGTCACGCTTTTGTTGGGAAGAAGACTCTCAACTGTATTTCAGAGGTGGGTTCCCTAGAGCTTGGGCAAGGAATACTGTCAAAAATTATAAGAACCATGAACAGCTGAGCCTTTCTGGAAACACAGTGAGTCACTATGGGAAAAACCTGAGGGAACATGAAATCAACTACTCTGCTGGGAGAATGTGTCATTTCTGAAGGAGCTCTTGAGTTGGCATGGTATGTGGTTACTGGGTGCTAGACCCAATGTTTAAATCTAGTGTTTCTGATATACAGCTTAGGATTCTTTCCCCCAAACTTGTCACTAACTCTTATTCTTAACAGAGAGGTACTGTTTATTTCTTTCATTCTATGCCTCAGTAGTTAGGGCTTCCTTTAGGACAAGGCATATGTCTTATGCTCTCCTGGGCCTTCTGGAAAAGCACACAGATTGAGGGGTGCTCTTCCTTCCTCTCCTACCACTCTTCTGAACTGCAGATCTTTTAGGTGCAGGAGGTTGTGGTTGCTATTTTAAAAGTACAAAACTTGAAGAATTAGAACCATGATAGGGACCTAAAAATGAGCATGATTACATGATTTTTGTTGCTAATGGCAATTTTCCAAAGGGAAATAGGTTGGGTGGGGGTGACTTTGAGATAGTACCAAGAATTTCATATAACCCCTGCCTCTAACCTTTAAGGCTGGATGACTGCTCATTCTGGATCCTTTTATGCCTTCTGATAATAACCAGTTGATGACTGATCATGCATGTGAAGAAAAAGATTAAAGATTCTGTAACAAAAACTTTTGGCCTGAATTTCTGCCATATATATTTACAACAGCCAATTATTTGAATAAATGCTAAGAAATAGGTTTTGGTAACATGTCTCACTCCATCTTGGTCAGGCAACTGAAAGTGCATTTTGGAATCATTAGGCATTGGCATTTTTCATTCCTCCATTGGACATAAGTACTGCATGTCAATAAGAGAACTCCAGGAGACAGCCATTTCTGTGGACCAAATCGAGACAGACATCTGTTTGGAAGACTCAGGCTCATCTCTCGTTTCTCCAAAGCACCTCATCAAGGTCAAATAAGAAAAAATTGGTTTCCACTTTTATGTTTCAGACTCCTAAAAGCTATCCTAAACTATGTGATCATGTTTTCTTGATGACTCAGGCCAAGGATGGATCAGATATCTGCTGTACCTGGCCTGGCTGACAGTAATAATCAAGTGCAATGCTTAATTGTCTAGTTTCTTATTGCCATTGTGCTGTTTAGACAGAGTTTCAGAAAGCCAGTAAAGTCCCAGCTATAAATAAAACAAGGGTGCACCCAGGGACTGGGAAATGCAGCATTTATGAAGCCCCAGATGCACAGCAGAGGGAATTCAGAGTGCGATATTTAATTACTTCATCATTGGAAGCTAATTACCAATTGGGGAGTGTTTTCATTTGTGGAACATAGATTGATTAATAGGATCACCAAAGTTCTAGTTTCCTTACTACTGATTACATCTTTCATAGAAGAAAAATGGGTTAGTTTTAACAAGCTCGAGTCAAGCTAGAGACAAGCAGTGTTCCCGAAGAGTGATTGCACAGGATTAGTGTTATTCAATAGGCAAAGGGGTATTGAGTTCAGGGGTTTTCCTGATAGACTATTAGAGATAAATTTTCCATTTGGGATTTCCTTCTCTGTAATAGGTGAGGTTGTATTTTTCATTCAGGAAGTTAATTTGTTTGTTCCACAAAATGTTTCAATCAATGTTGTACATGTTCAGTGACCTGGGGCCTGAAGGCTAAGTTTTGTCGCGGATAGTGGACGTAGATATATTGTTTAAAGACCAAGTTTAGAGAAGTAGGATCTCTGTAGCAACTTTTTCAAACAATGAAACATAAGATCTGTGGCCTCATAACAGAGCCCCATGAGCAGCAGGAGTCAGATTCTGGTGGGGAAGAACTTTATAGGGAGTCATTTTGCGGGGAGTAGAGGTGCATTGTTTGACATCCATATTCCCAGGCTTGCTTCTTCTCAGGGTATCTCGTATCACACAAGTATCCAATCGCTTTGTGCTCTATTGACTTTTCCCTTGTTAATTCTGCACTATAGAAAGATGGATTTAAGTCAATGTGTCCCTTGTTCTCTTGCTAAGGTGGAGAAGAATTTTAGGACCCAACTGTCGGGTGGGCTATGGCTCCTGAAATCACACTGGCAGGCAGACACACTCCTCCAGCTGGTGTGGAAGGTCTTCCTAAGGGAAACACTAAGAGATGGTCTGACACAGTAGGAAGAATGCTGGGTTAGAGCCAGCCAGGAAATCTTGGTTTCAGTTCTAATTTTTTCTCTTATGATATATCCTTGGGCATTCATTCTCTTCAGAGATGTTGAGTCCCTCCCTTCCAATTCTTTGCTGCATACATATGAGCATCATATGAGACAGGGAAAATGAAAGGGCATTGAAAGGCTTACTGTTCAGTTAACACAATTAACTCTGGCAACTGAGCTGCACCTTACAGCAGCTACCACTGGCATTTTAGAACACATGCTATTCTCCTTAATTTTATTCTATACTGGAACTAGGGTTTCTATAGGAGATGGAGATGAAGTTTTCAACTCCAGTCCATGAGACAGCAAGACCTTCTTCCAGGTTAGATGTGCGTCTGTTGTGTGGTGCACTGCACACCTGGCTCACTGGGCTTCTCAGGTCTGGCTGTTGAGAACTTCATGCAAGGCCATGAGCTCCCCTTAGAAGAGAGGGACTGTGGATGGTGTATACACAAAAGAATCACTGCTGTTACAAGAAGGGATTTTAACCTGACGGTTTCATTACTCAGCTTAAGACATTTTTAGGATTGACATGGGAACTGATAGGAGCCCAATTAAGGGGTCCCAGAGGGAAGCATCTGAGAGCAGATGGGGTGAAGATGTTGAGTCCCTCCCTTTCTATCACCACAGCTTTGACTCCCAAGCTTAACATGATGGGCAGGTGCTAAAACAAAAATGTTAAAGAAGATGAAACCACAAGACAAATGATAAAAAACAGAAATTTTAGAAATTAAAGCCTTACAGGATCAAGTGAATAAGAGGAGAAAGATCCTAAAATTTAGAGAGATAAGAAATGAAAGGTTGGGATTCACCAATATTTCAAAAGAAGATGAAAGTGGTTAACACAGCTGAAGATAACTTAAAAAGGAAGTTTGGTAGAGCAAAGAGAAGTAAACAAATACTAAGAGATTCAGAGAAAAAATGAAGTGGGTCTGGAGAGCTGAGGGACAGAAATGGAAAGGAAATGGAAATGAGAGAGTAAGCTTATGTGGAGAGCAATTAAAGGGCGTAAATAACACACAGAAGTCAAAGAGGACTTTAAGATTGAAAATGTTACCCAGAAATAAGTAAAAAGGGCAAAAATATAAATTTTTAAAAATTCCAAATGAGTAAGTTGAAGAAAGTGACAAAGTTGTCCAGATTTCTAGAATTCTAACATGCAATTGTTAAAAACCTTCCTTTTTAATGGTGAAATATGTGCCACTCTGGCAGAGCCCAGGGTTCTTGTCTTCTGGATGCTTGTGGTACCTTGTGGAGGGCTTCTAAGTCCTTTGGGCCAGGGGCACTGTCCCCACGCCACTCTGCACTTCCATTTTTGATTCAGAATCTTCAGAGTTTCTCAACAGCAGGGTCATTGTGAGTTTCTTGAAGGACCACATGATGATGTCCTTTCACATAGGAACTTTGAACCCCCTGGGGGAGACAGAGATTATTCTCAGTTCTTGCTTCCAAAGGGCAGAAACATCTGAATAATGCCATCAGTTCTTTAGGCCTTACTATTTGCCTGGCAGGGGCACTAAATCATTTTACAGACATTTACTTCATTTGGTCCTATTCTGAAACAGGCTCTACTAATATGCAGGTGTTAGAGGTTTACCTGGCCCACTAAATAATTTACCCTTGGTCTCTTAGCTTGTAAGCATTGAAGCTGGTCCAGTGGGTTCTTAACCTTTCTGTTCCTCCTGCCTCTGTCTGCCCACAGTGCTGCCAAGTCCCCTCCATCTATCCTGTCCCCAGTGAATGAGGCCAATGTATTTGGAAGCAGTAGTTTCTTTTGAGTTTTCCCTTTAATCACTGGCTGTTATTGGACATATGCTCTCTTCAAATGCAGCTAGGACTTATCAGCAGGTGAGGTGTGTTGATAATTTTGTCAAATGCCACTGCATTTGCCAGTCAGGGAGGGAGGGAGGAAAGATCATAAATTCCAGGATGGCAGCGGCATGGTTTTCTGGGTTACCTTGAACTTGATTCCTTCCAGCACTAGGCTTTCAATAAATAAAATCATTTCCCACTGCATTTTCTAATTAGGTCCAAGAAAAAAACCAGGGATGTTTTTGATGACAAAAAAAATGGTGTCAGTCACATTTTCTCTTTTTCTTCTTACTAAACTGCTTCTTGGAATAACAGGGGTGGAGTATGCCTTTGACTTCTGTGTCCTCCTGGGGGAATGGTGGACCCAGTCCTTTATAGAGGTCATAGTGACAGAGCCAAGGTTGGGTCACCCACTCTGCGTGTGTGTGTGTGTGTGTGTGTGTGTGTGTATGTGAGCAAATTATGAGAGGGTGTTCTGAGCAACTCTGCTGCCTAGAAACCCCTCCCTGCTCCTGCACATCCTATCGGAGAGGCACTCCTTATTTAATCAAGGTCCTGGTCTTGGGAAATGACTAAGAATAAGCAACCCTATCTTCAGAAAGGAAACAGATGAACTACTAGAAGCCTATGATACTTGACTACTTGTAGTTGGCAACACTGATAACAGGATCCCGATTATTGGGAAATTGGTGGGGTGGGAGAGGGGAAGAAGGTTTCCAGGATAGAGGTCTGGGTGAGGGAAGAAGAGCAGGCATCTCAGGATCTGTCTGCTCCAGGGTTGTTTCAGCAATGCCAACCCTTGGAGGGCAGGAGGGCTGTGCTTTGCTTTCCTCTGCTCTCCCCTGGGGTCTCTTTCAGGACCTAAAATGAAAAAGGGCTCCAAAAATTGAGTGGACACCATGGATGCAGAATGCATGAAGGAAGACACAGATAGGTTTTGCCTTTGTTCTGCCATTACATGGTGTGAACATGAAACAATGGCCACTAGCTATGGGGTCAAAAGAGAAAACTGAGCAAGTGTTCCCTGAGCACAGAGTGTGTAGCACTGGGTCTTTGTACAGAAGTAGGTTAGCACAGTGGTTCAGGGTACAGACTCGGGAGCCAGACTTCCTGGGTTTAAGTGTTGGTTATGCTGCTCTGAACCTGAGTAACATGAGATGAGGCTGATGCCTACACTGGCCAGACATGAGAATCACATGAGCTGACGGCTGAGCAATGCAAGCTCGCTGCAATGTGCAATAAATGGCAGCTTTTACCGTATAACAGAGAGCTATGCACAGGACTAAGGTAGTTGATTTATACACGTGTTGATCCACTGTGCTATATTGTCAAACACATTGCATATTTAAGTACCAAGCCAATCACATGAAGTATCATCAGTATATCATCCCCATTATAGAGAAGCGTGAACCAAAAGTCATGAAACTCACCCAAGGCTCCACAGCTGACAATTGGTACAACCTGGTGCAATAGCAGGTACCCTGACTGCTAATCCTAAGGAGGAGCTTTCCTGCAGTTGTGGCCAGTATCACTATTCTCCCTGACCCTCCTTTGAATCTTGTGAGGGAAGAATTTCCTATGACAAAGTACATTCAAGGATCTTCCATGGTCCATGTTATTCATGTATCCATTACACTGGCAAAAGCTGTTGTACATATGTGTGTGAGTTTTGGGAGCACGGACTCTCCCAGTGGTTACAAACTAGTTCCTCAAACCAGAAAATAACAGGTGGCTGATTCCTGATCCTGAGTATGGGAACAGGATAGTTGCCTTCTGAAGGGCCTTAGGACACAAGATTGGAAAGCCCTCATGAAAATGTCCTATGCTGTGTCCTTGTCACTGGTTATGGCTGTGTGAGCCACAACAGATCCTTGGGCATTCTGGAAGCTATGGATTTAGTTTCACAGGAGCATCAAAGTCCCCTTGGGTTTCAAGCACTGTCTTTCTTAAAAAGCACTAAACAAAAACAGGAAACCAACAGGAGTTTTCTAAGGAACAGTCTTCATCTGTACTTCAGAGAGCCCTGAAGCTGGATTCCTATATCCCTGAGCTCAGGATCTTCAGGGGCCCTCAACCTGACAGATGTTATTGCTATAAACCAATCTCTGGCAACCTTGGCTGGAAAGGGAAGCACCTCTCAATTTGTCAGTGATCATAATAACTTCCCTGTATTTGCTCAGGGCTTTATACATTGCACAGCTTTGTATCAGACATTTCTAGCCATTCTTTCAGCAAGTGTGTGGGCTGGGTGGGGTGGAGGCCATGACTCCTGTTAGACTGATGCTGTAACGAGGGCTTACTGAGGCTAAACAAACAATCCACAGGCTAATGCATGAAGGCAGGTCCCTGGGTCCAGAACCACAGCTATTCACTAATGTGGTCTCTATCATCTCACTTTCTTGTCTTGGAAGTTATTGTAATTTTCTTATTTTGCTATTTATGAGTTCTCCACCTGTTTACTTACAAGCACCTGTCCATTTCAGGCTACCTCATCTTGCTGTGTCCAGTATTGTTGTGTTATCTCAATAGCTGTG
Organism: Chinchilla lanigera; assembly: GCF_000276665.1. Taxonomy (NCBI): domain Eukaryota; kingdom Metazoa; phylum Chordata; class Mammalia; order Rodentia; family Chinchillidae; genus Chinchilla; species Chinchilla lanigera. The sequence goes on along the minus strand of NW_004955469.1, from coordinate 2,186,555 downwards.
AGGATGATGTGCTCAGGGCATATTGGAACCCTTAACAGGGTGCTTGGAAGGAAGAGAAATGGTGAGAATAAATATGTTGTGAACATGATTACAAAATGCATGATAGAAACTGTGCTGAATATGAACTCTTGGTTTAAACTTTCTGGATAAAAGCCTTTTCTATTGAGAGCTAAAAATGGTCATTCATTCAGTTACTCCAGACAACCATTCTGGGCTGGGTGCTAAGCTCTCCTCCCCTCCGCCATCCAGGTGAGAGGCTGTGCGTGGTAAGCCACTAAGTCTGAGGAATGGAGGCTGAAGACTTGAATTCCACACTTTCCACCACTGGGAGCTTTAAGATCATCGGCACCTTAATGGGCTGATCCAATACTTGGCAAGAATCCTCGTTTACCGGTGCAGTGGTACCTTGGTCCTGTTGTGCATTAGTTCTGGGAGGCGCAGTTAAGTGCCAAAGATGAGTCCTAAACAGACCGTTTTTGCTGGGAAGACAAGTCTGGAGGCAAAATTCTAGCTTGTGTTTTGAGTACTACACAAACAACACGTGGCAGCACGTGTAAGAGTTTGGGTGTTCCAGTTGCCATGGAACCCTTACACCCAAAATCCATGAATATAAGAGCAACTGAGCACCAAGGGTATGAATATCTGAAAGCTTTCGTGGTCCTCATCTGTAAGACTCTGTCACAATAATGCCAAAGATGATGCAAATCACTCTCGGCAATTAATACTTTTTTCCTCTGTCCTAATTCCTGCATAGATTAAAGGAAAAAATGTACAGTGAATTAAAGAGTATGTGTGCTATACATAAAACACACAGATGAATGAATAAAAATTACCATTTTATAGTATTTCTATTGAATCAAGAAATTTATGCCCATATCAACATTTCCTTATCACAGACTAAAATGAAAGGCCTTTATGTTTCAGCCACTAAATTGTAGAAATCCTGCCACTTATGAATACAACATATATTCTTTAAAACTGGGCTGAGTGGTCATCTCTTCCAGGAAGCCCTCTTGGACTCACCATTAGCGTTTAACCATGCTGGATGAAATAGCCCATCCCAGCTGTTTTAATACTTGCACTGATTTAGGCGATGTGCACCATATTATAATTCCCCGCTCATCTGCTCTCCCATCCTGGAGATGGTATTGTATTCATTTTGCATCCTGATGCAATTCCTGGCATGTTATTTTTACCTTAGGAAATGCTTTCTGACTGAATAGTCAAACAGTTACCAGTTCAAACAAGGCTTAACTTGTAAACATAATGGGGATCGAGGTCAGGGAACTGTGGTTCACTTGGCTGTAAACTGCTCATATATCGCACCCTGGCAGCGAGGGCTTTGTAATCTCTTCCACCTCTTACGTGATTATCCTCCCAAAAGTCCCCCAAGCTGTAAAGGACTGGGTTGTTGGGCAGTTTAATACCTTTCTCACATCAAGACAACCCTACTTTCATTGTAGAAAGACGACTGATGTCAGGTAAGGCAGGAAGAACCAGGTGACAGCCCCTTTTCAGAAAGCCTTCAACAATCCTTCCTGGCCATGGGGAGTTCCCTCTATTGCATGGAGCATAAGGAACTGTTACGATATGGATGTATTTGTACATTTTTTAAAAGATTAAACATGATATAGTACTGGAAGTGAGCATGGGAGATTGAAGCCCTGGGTTTTATGCTTTCCCTTGCTACAGGGGATGGAAAGAATATTGTTTCTCCTTAAAATGATTTATTTAAATGGGTAGGCTAGAATTCTACTCAAAGCCCGGTGTCTGCATGCACCTGTTTAAGTCGGCTTCTTGTTCTCACAGGTATTTAGGCATTGAATTTTCCCCATTAGGAGAGTGATTGACACTGTGGTCCTTACAATAACACATGATTATAACTCTGCAAATGGCAATTACATTCAATGGAAACCAGATGTTGCATGGAATTTGACTCTTGGTTTCTTGGTGAAGTAGATGAATTTGTAAAGTAGAAAACCACAATCATTACTCAGATGGACTGTACATGAATTAATGACATAATATCTAAATCATATATGGTTGAAAATAATGATTAACTTAAACTATCAAGATAAGCTAATGAAAAACAGACTCTTAAAAATTAAAGATTTGTTTTCTTCAATATATTTTACTCATATGCTAATCACAATACCAGACTCATTTTTATGTCTCCTCAGCCTCAAATAAGAAAAAAAAAATATTTAAAAAGAAGCCTTTTTGGGGGTTCACATTAGGAAGAAAGTGAACATCTATGATGGTTTTTCTTGGCTAGTGAATTTTCAGAGTGTCTGAAATCAATCTTCTAAAAATATATTGTTAAGGACAGTTAGCAGTGTTTTATGCTGAATTACACAGAGACAGTATATTTCCAAGGACCCATTTGGCATGCAAACTATCAGCTTCATATCCCTGTGCAAAGCAGAACCTTTCAAATGCAACTTCTTTTTCCCTCTCCAGAGCCCATGAGCAAATGTGTGTGCGCGCACACACACACACACTCACACACACCAGATGGTGCCTCAGGCAGGGAAGGCAAATCAGCCATCCACATAAACCTGCACTATCACTTTGAAAAGCTCAACCTTCAGCGAGCAACCTCCTAAGTGGTTAAGTTTGCAAACCTTGGCCCATCATTTCCACTGTCATGAATTCTCAATGACATCATCACTGTAAAATTAGGAACTCTTTCTTTTCCTGCAGATGTGAAAGTTTGACATCGCATTCCATGGTCCCGTGCCACATTTCATCAGCGTTTTTCCTTTGCTTTCTCCAAAGCCTGTGGCCGCATGTGGCGTGTAGATTGCCAGTGCTATTTGGGATCTCATATCAAATGCTGCTACCTAATCCCAGGCGGCCTTCCACAAGCCCACACCTGCAGCTCATTGAATCCTCCTGGAGTACAAAGGGCTGATTTACAGCATGAAGGATCCAGGCACTGGTTGCAGCTGGGGCTCCAGCAGGAAAAGGAAGTTGTTCATCATCTTGTGTGCATTTCATTAACAATAGTGTACCCGATATGTAGCTTATAGAATAATTTCAAATCACTGACAGAGAGCATTATGGCATTTGGCACTACTAGGAAAAATACTTCAGGATGGGCAAATTAAACCTGAGCGTGAGGTTTCTATGCGACCCTCTGGAACTGTGTGCACTGATTTACACTAGGTGGGTTGACCTTGTGACAGTTTCTGATTCTTTGGGCATTTTCCCATTTCTCATTTGTTTTCCTTTGTCTTTGAAGCAGCCTGGGGTAGAACTGGGATATCCTTAGCTTTCTGGCTTTTTCATCTATTAGCAACCAAGAGCTTAGAGTGACCTAAGCATGGTGTTTGGAAACCATGTTTGTAGCTGGTAGAGCAGAAGCTGCAGGGAAGAATGTGACTAGTAGTATGTCTATTTTTTTCTTGAGCTGCAACAGCCATTGATCTCAGTGAGTCCCAGTCAGACAGCAAGATGTCAGGGTGAGATGTCAGGACAGGCTCAGCAGGACTCTAAGAAATAAAAGTGAGAGTGCTTCCTACTTTATTTTATTGCCAACCCTGGTTGTGCAACTGTTTTGCTATTGACTTTTACTCGAGAAAAGCCCTCATAGTGGAAATGCCATGAGGGTGATGAGGATGAATGAAGGTGCAGGAGGAGACAAAGAAGAGACAGACAGAGAGCAGGCTGTCATCCAGCTGAGGTCCCCTGGCCCTAAGCATCCTCTGGGTCTGCACACACTGGGAGGCTGCAGGAAGGACGCCTAACTATTTACTAAGAGGTCTCCCATTGTTGTTTCCCAGTTCCTTCCTGGGAGTACTCTGTAGATGTGGATCCTGGCTGAAGGATCTATTAAGAAGTGACAAACTGTAGATTAGCTCAAAACAAAAATGACTCAGCTCTTCCTCAATTTCGGGCAAGCTCCATATCAGAAGTTTGGACAGCAGCAAAGCACAGAATTAAAAAGGAAACACTTCTGATCAGTTTATAATGGCTATTTGAGGATCAACTTTTTTCAAAAGAAAGGACAGAAATCAATAAAAATTGCCATTCTCAAGGGAGAAGGAGCAGGGAGGAAAAGCAAATTTCTTTTCACTTTGTAATGGTAAACAACTCAGTGCAAGCGGTATCTGATGTGGCTGCATGGAGCCTGGTTTCCAGTTTCTCTTGATGTGTCAAATGTATCCCTTATGTGAATCATGGTTTAAAAATACTTCTACTCAGTGGGTTCGGGAAATCAATAAGCTTTTATGGTTCTTTCCTTGCTTCACATAATTTCTGATTTCAAAAGAAACTCTGAATAGTCCTCTAAGATGTTTATATATTATGCATTTTAAAAACTAAGAATTCTTCCAAGGGTTTCTCAAACAATGTTGTTGGAATGGCTTTTTATTTTTGTCCCAAGCTTTTTCCTTCCCCCTTTCTTTCTCTTTAACATAATACTAATGATTACGAGGCTTACACATAAACTGAGGCCGGATTTATAAAGCGTAATATAAAACTCCTCAGAAAGGAAGATAAATATAACAAGCTATGAAGCCATGTTAGCCTCTTCCAACACTGGAAAGACTACAAACAGGGACATTAACTACCAGAATGTGTGACGTTTCCCAGGTTAGGGGCTTGGGCTCCCAGACAAGCTGCCTTAAGATGAGCTGTCCCGCATTCCCTGATTCTCTGAAATGCAATTCTAATTGCAGATTGGAACATATCCATTCACTTAGTCTGTAAAAATAATTTCCCTCAATATTTACCCAAAGTGCATTATTGCTTATACAGTTGTGAAAAGCATTTAGCACTTTATAATCCTATATTTGCTCCTATGTGGGCCTGGGAGTATACTCTCCTTACAAAATTCACAAATGCCTAGAAGGCTAACAATTTTTACAAAGTGTTCCTCATGGAAAACATCTGGAAGTTTTCCAGAATGGCATTCCAGATGTTATAGTTTTAGCAGTCACAAAAGTGCACTGCACATTGTGAGTGTGTGTGTGTGCATGTGTGTGTGTGTGTGTGTGAGAGAGAGAGAGAGAGAGAGAGAGAGCAAGGCAGCACAAGAGCGAGCCACCCATGTATGTTTTCTAGTTCTACATAGTGTGCTACTTGTGCACACTGAGCTCTCTCTGCTCTACCCTTGGAGTATTTTCAGTTTGAATTGTTTAATATTTCACTCTGGACAATTCTGCATTCAGGGCAATCACATATTGGGGAGGAGAGGAGTTTGATGTACACCACTGTAACCAAATACTCACTGGGAGAAAGGCTTTTTAGTTGGTATTTTAAAGTTGATTTTTTAAATTCTTGAGTCAGAAAGAAGGATAAATAGTGAGAATGGGCCCTGAACACATCATATACATGGAGGGAGCTGCCTACCTTTCTTTCCCAACTTAAAAGAAAATTGACAAAGCCTCACCTGCCCCAGGAGCAAGGCGCTGATATAGTAAAGGCTGGGACAGAGGCTGCCCCTCCACACTGCCCCAGTGGTCAGACATTCAGGAAGGCACACGATGGATCTGAGTCAGTCTTCGTCCTTCTGTCTCCTCCCCTACCCTCTTTCTCTCCTCCTTCTAGATAGGGCCCCTTCTATAGAAACCAGCCCTAGGGAGATATCACAGCCCATAGCAATTTGGATAAAACACGTCTCTCTCCTAGGAATCAGGTTCTCATGGGTCCTGCCTAGTGAGCAGGTCTTCCTCTTGGGACCATGGCAGAGGATGGAACAGAGGAAGAGGAGGAGAAAGGAAAGATCTCAGTGTGAGTAGAGATGGAAAGGCAAAGCTCCTGGAGTTCAGGGAGCCCTGGGATTTTACCAGAATGAGCTGCCACCTGCACAGGGAGAGGATGAGTGGGATCTGTCTTCCTAGTAAGCCCCACCAGACACATGAGAATGTCCTCTGAGCAAAAATATTTCCTGAGCATTACTTTGGACCAAACTCGTTGTGTGTTATGAGTACCTTTTTGGAGAGAGGGGAGAGTGCACTAGAAGGTAAAGTCCCTCAGCAAGATGGGCTGGGTGCTTTCATGGTGGTTGAATGGGAAGAGAGAATGGGGAGTTAGGGAGGCAAGGGAGGAGGACCAGCTGAGAGGTGCTAGAGAGGCTAGGCTTGTTCTTCTGCGCCTGGGGAGAAGAATGACCCAAGAAACTTGGTCGACAAGGAAAAGTGTTATAAAACAAAGGCATTTGCAGGAAATGGGGAGAGCAGTTCTCTTCTTGAGTTTTCTCCAGCCCGTGCTCCTCCTAGTTCTGAGGCCTGCAGGGTGCTGTTCCTACCACACTCTCTGAGGGCACAAAAGCTTCCCGGGAACCTCATCTCCTTCAGTTACCAGGGGCACAGAGCTGGAATGCACCCACCACAGGAGGCTGCAATGACCCTCACAAGGCTGGGGACTCCTCAGGACACTAATTTAAAAATGGCAAATGGTTATGTGTAATTCCTGTTTCCCCATTGTTACTGCAGTGATGAGAGTTTGTCCTTGCATTGCCCCATGGAGTTTCTGTGGAGTCCTGGTTTGGTCATGGGAAATTCAGGGCTTTTGTCAGAAGAGGTCCCAGTGGCCCAGGCTGCCATCCCAGGAACTGTCTGTGACCTGTTTCTCCTGTTAGTATCCAGTCAAGGCAGGGACTGCATCTCCCACCTTCCTGGTTCCCAGAATCTCCTGGACTCATCTGTCTTGGCAAGAAGCTTCTACTTTGGACTGTCTACTTGCTATAAGCTTTCAGTCTTGGGCAAACAGGCTGCCCTTACAGAAGCAGTTCCCTTGTTTGACCTCCTCCCACCTGAGAGAGATGGTCATGATCTTTCAGCCCCCTCCCAAGGCTGCTGCAGGCTACAGCCTGGTTAGAGCTAATATCTGGGCTGGCGCTGACCCCTTGAAGTACTACTATGCTACTGCAAGGTCATCACAGCTCAAGAGGGGTCAAGAAAGTGTGCCAAAGTCTGACCGCGCCCCCTTCATCTCCACAGGCCCATTCCTTACAAAGCAAGGGAGTGGTTCTTGGCACTGCCCCGAGAGGCCAGGTGGGTGGTGCTGTGGTACAGTGAGGAGAACCCAGGGCCAAGACCCAGAGTCACAGGTGACACAACATCACCCATGGGGTCATTTACTCTCCTAAGTAATGGAATGAGTACGGTCAGGCTTGCTTCTGAGAATCACTGTGTGTAAAATTACAGTGCTATGTTTCGCATGTGTTGTTTGCTTGGAGGAGATGTTTGTTTTGACTCTATCTCAGAATGCAGGATCATCACCAAAGTGAAATAAATGTCCACTGCCCAGTGTGAAGGAAGAGTAGCCCTTCTCGGTGGCCTTCAGCCTTCCACACTGTGCTCATCTCTGTTCATGGGTTTGCACCTTGCTCTGCCTGGCTACCTTCTAATTCTCCAATCCTCATCAGTTTCCTACTAGGACTATTTTCACAGGGCTCCCTGTTGTCACTGTCATTCAGCTTGCTGTCAATGATGCTGACCCATTTCCAGGGCCAACTACATCCCTTCTATGGGCCTCAAGAGTGCTCCCAGGCCTTCACACTGAGCTACATCCCTGACCCTCTAAAATTTTTTTATTTTAAGAAAAGTTCTTGGTAAATTGCTAAGTTTCCCAGGCTGGGCTCAAATTTGTGATCCACATGCCTCAGCATCCCACAGTGTGGGAATAATAGGTGTGGGCCGCCATGTCTGGCAGCAACCCATTTACTTCATGCATGTTCTCCAGACCAGTTCTCATGGTCTCTCTTTTGGTCTCTTTGCCTAAAATTCCCTAATACGTCTTCTCTTGAATCCCATATCCCTTTGATTTTCTTTTCTCCCTTCACTGAGGTCAGATTTACCTTGTTAAAACCCACTTTGGACAATGACTGTCCCTAACACACAACCTTTTACTGTATCCCCACTCCTCCACGTTAAGCCCAAAGAGTTGACTATGGAATTTAAAATCTTTATCACTTACTTTTTAAGTTTTTCAGCTTAGTGTCCATTGATTCAGCCTCTTGCCTCTCTCTTGCCTGCTCTATAGTGGCAGTGTGCACCATAGTCCTCTGATGTGCTGTCCTTTCAGCGTGAAGCGACTCTTCATCACCTGTTCTTTAATCCTCAGCCTGACTCTCCCTCTTTCACTGTGGTGAGATGAAAGCTGTGGCATGATGTGTATTTGTCTGTTGTAGCCTGAACTCCTTGCACAACTGGGTTTTGTTATCCTTGCAACTTCCCCATGGGCCACCATACTTGGAATATTTCAGGACACAGGATGTCCAGTTGAATAAATAAGTAGCATCCAGTGACAGGCTGAACACCCATGAACAGGTCACCAAGGCCCAGGCATTAAGAATGTGGTTATCCTGAGGGCTCGAAGGAGGTGATCACCTGACACTAGAGTGGACATCCAAGCTCTGCGATGAACACCTCAGGGACAGACTGGTGCTGCCACCAAAGAAACCCTGGGCTAAGAAGCCCTCCTGCCCTGGTGAGCTCTAAGGGGGATTTCAGTGTGAAGCCTGTCTTCTCAGTGGCTCCAAAGCTCCTTTCAGTGTAGACGTTTTACATTAGAGGTGTTTAGCTGATAATAAAGAGAATCTGGGAAGGTTGAATGGTGCATAAACACATGGATATTACTTTTAAGCAAGGTTTCAGGAGCCATGTCTACATGTCTTCGTGTCTATTTTATTTCATTTACGCAGTTCTAAGCGCAGGGATAATAAGATTCAGTCCTGATTCTGCACTTTCTTCCTGAACCAGAAGGGCTGGCATGTTCATATGACGTGTCCTGAGTGTGGGTGTGGGGCTGAGGTTTTGCTGTGTGGCTCACCTCCCAGTTAGGCTCGTGGTGAGCCGACACACTGTGTTCTGTGCCACCTGGGCTTAGTGTGAACTCCAATTTCTATTTTGCTGTGCTAGTTCTCAGAAGTCCAAATGCCTCTCCCAACTGTTCTGTGTGCTTCCAGGGGGACTTCTTTAAGCAAAGGCGTGGTCTTTCATCTGCTTTCTAGACTTGTTCTGGTTTTCAGAGAAGTGAATGGGGCCATTCTTACACTGCTATCTGCAGCCCATACTTTACAAATGGTAACATAAAGCCACTGCTTTTGCATCTGCCCTGCTCCTAAGTATGCACACACAAAGGTGCTGAGCAAAGCTGACAAGAACTCGTGTTGACATAATTTTCCCTACAGAACTCAGCTGAGGTTGATGACCCTGTTTTGTTCTGGTCTACTTAGAAGATGAAGCAGTGTTTGAATTATGCTCAAGTATTAGAGTCCATGCCTGAAATGTCGAGAGGACAGAGAAACCACTCCATGCCTGGGAGCAGGTGGAAAGCCTATAGGATGCTTTCAGGAGATGGCTGCCCCTGAGCTTTGGGGAGCACAGGGTCCACCCTGGAGAAGGGAAAGGGGCTGCTCAAGAACTCGAGTGGTACACAGGGGCAACAAGAATGGGAGATATTTGGGGGCCCAAAGGAAATGAGCTCAGCCTGGGCCCCAGTGGAACCCAGTTCCCAGGAGGAGAAACGAGCACTTTGCTGATGACCACCATGGATAATTCATAGAATGAATTCCCTTTTTTTAATTAGTGTTCCCCACTTTCATGGACGTAGAACAGGAATTGATAAAATGGCTCCCCTGGGAGGGTGCTTTCCTACTTAGCTAATCTATGGTGCTTGGTGTTCTGCTGGCAAAGCAGTATCACCCCCTGATGGCATGTTCTGTGCTACTCCCCAAGGCCTTCTTCTGAGGCTTCTGTGAAGGCTGCTGTTCTCTTTCTGACCTCAGCTCTCTACCTTTCCGGTGTTTCTGTGGTTGCCATTCCCCATCCTGCCTTCTGTTTGTTCCTTGTGAGCTTGATTAGAAGTAAACCTGCAGAGCAGGCCCTCGCAGCTGGCTTTCCCCATGCTGGGCCACAATGGAGGCATCTGGTTCTCATTCTCCTCTTGATGCATCGGTTTCCACTTTCACCTCGATCTGTTTACATATATATTATTCCTGTTTGAAACCCGGAGCTCCTAACTGGTTCTGCACCCCCTTCATAGCAAAAGTAGCATCCAAAGGAAATCTGAGGAGAGTTAGATAGGTTGAGAAGAGCTTGTGTATAATTCAAACCTTAACCAGAGCAAAATTTCTATACTCAGGGTATAGAGCATGTGAGCATGTGAGGTATTTGAAGGAGGTATTTCTAAACTCCACTGGTGGAAATTTTTTGTGGGGCCTCTTGATCACTGAAATTGTATTCAAGTCATGTGTGGCCATGTGAATTCTAAGGAGACATTGAAAGCTTTTCTGATTTTCTCATGGAAACCTGTGACCCCAAGAGATCATAATTGACCATTGCAGAGCCTCCTATGTGGTTACCATGCTAATCCTACTATTACTTTGAGGAAGCATAAACATGGAGAGTTATGTGCTTGTCTATGTCCCTGAGTTGTAAGGACAACTGTGCCACCAAAACAGGCTGAGAACCACTGTGTCCTCCACCCTAGAGGTGAGGAACGGGTCTCCATATTTCCTAGAAACACTCATCATCTGTTGGCCTCGCAGGTGTGTAGAAGAGGCTGGTCTAAGCTCTCGTGTTTTCTCTGAGTACCTGGAGCAGGGAGGCTGCTTGGAGCACACATCCTCACCCTGGGCTGCACTGAGAGGTCCCTTGTGAACTGGTAGGAAGCTAGATGTCTGGGTCACACTGGAGCACCAGGATGGTTTTTAAAGCTCTTCAAGTGGTTTCAGTGTGCAGCCAAGTCTGAACATCAGAGGTGGGAGAACTGGGTTCTGGCCCCAGCCATGCTCGATGCCCCCACCCACCTCCACAGCACTGCTGGCCCAGTTGCCTTGTCACAACTGCCTTTACCTCTTCTCTGCTGTTCAAAGCTCAGCCTGTGGGAGACTACCAGCCAGAATGCCCTCTCCCTATCCTGTTTCCTCAGTGCAACTCTGTCCTTCACTGAGCTCTGGTTTGTTGTGTTTAAACCGCAAGAGCCCTTCCCAGAGGTCATCTCTGAATCTTCATGTTCCCTTCAAACCTGGACCACAGTAGTTATTTGGAAAATGTTTCTGAGTGGATAGATAATGAACACATGCCTTGAGGGTATCACAAGTTTCTTAGCCAACACCACTTTCATTTTTTAGGTTAGTCTTCTCACCGAAGTCATGACACTCTTTCAGTCTCAAAAACTAATTTCTAAGCCAGGCATCTCAGCAGATACCTCTAATCCCAGCACTTCGGGAGGCTGAAGCTGAAATCCAGCCTAGGCAAACTATAGACTATTTGGTTTGCAAAACAGAAGCCCTTCCCCTTTCCCTTTCCCCTTACCTTCCCCCTTCCCATTGCCCTTCCCCTTCTCCTCCTTCTTCTTCTCCTTCTTCTCCACAAGCAATCAAACTCAGGACCTTGCACTTACCAGGCAGGCACTGTGCCACTGAACTATATTCCCAGGATGAATTAAGTTCTTGAACAAAGGTACCATTCTACCACAAAAACTAATTATTAAATTTCTAGCACAGTTACTGGGCCAGACTGTTTTCTGGAGTTCTTTCCATTCTTTTAAGGAAAGAAAAACAATATTTACTTAATTCTAATCTGTAAACAATGTCATCAACAAACTGCTGACCAAAGGCAACTGAAATGAGCTGCTTCGTCCTGGAGGGTGTTGCCATTCTTCGAAATTTCAGCTGCTATTCAAGCTGTTCCCTTCCAGCTTGGGCATGTGTTGCTGAGTTTAGTTGTGCCTCTGCTTCTCACAGCCCTCAGTGTTCTCAAAGGGCTGCATGGGAGTCCTCACTTATTTCTCAGTCATGAGTCAAACACCACTTGGGGACAAGTTGGAAGTAGGCAGGTAGAAGTTATCATTCTTGTAGATATGTCTTTATCATTTTAGCCTTGTTTGGTGAATTTGATGCTGGGGCAGACAGCCATACAGACCCCCATCCAGCCTTCTCCTTTCATGACCAGGGTTGAGCAGGTTCCCATTGGGAACCCAAAGCCATCTCCACATGGTGGTCTCCCTGGAAGAGGGTGGCGTTGTAGGTTTGCTGCCTCAGCAGGAACTCTTTCAAACTTTCGTCATTCAAACTGCACTTCAAGCTTTAAGAACATAGTGGAATTAATTCTGTGAACTGAAACTCACAGCATTGAGACACCTCCTTCACACAAATGAATCACATTACTTTTCCACATTTTGGTGGCTGATGACCAAGGAGGCAGAAGCCCCTGATGTGGGAACACGAACATCTCCCACTGGGCGGGGCTTATTCCAGAGCCACAAGCACAGTCACTGGGCCAGGTGCAAAGGAATGGTCTGTCTGTGAGCGCTGCTGGCCAGTGGGGCTGCACAGGAGCCTTTCTTGGCTTCCTTAGCATGCTCAGTATCTCATTCCTTTTCACTCACAAGAAAAGACTCACCTGTCCATTGTGAGGAGAAGAGATTGAAAACAGCCTCTGTTCATGAACTCTCTGCCTACCGCTATGTCTTCAAGATTTCTACCTACTTTCTCTTCCAGTAGATTTAGTGTTTATGTTTTAATATTTAGACCTTTGATACATTTTGACTTTAGTTTAGTGCATGGTGATACACATGGGTCTGGTTTTAGTCAGTATATGGAAAGCCAGTTTTTCCAGCACCATTTACTAAAGAGGCTATCTTTCTTCCAGTGGATGTGTTTGGCTCCTTTGTCAAAGGTAAGGTGGCTGAGTATGTTTGTAGTTGTCTCTGCATCTTTTTAATCTGTTCTATTGACTCTCAGGTCTGTTTTTTTGGCTAGTACTATGCTGATTTTATCATAGTAGTTTTGCAGTATAATTTCAAATCAGGGATTGTGATGCCTACTGCTTTGCCTTTGTTGCCCAGGATTGCTTTTGCTATTCTGGGTCTCTTCTGTTTCCAGATAAATTTTAAGCACGTCTTCTCTAGATCTGTGAAGTACACTAATGGTATTTTGATCAGGATAAACTTATAAAGTATACTAATGATATTTTAATCAGGATAAACTTAAGTCTTTTATAGGTAAATGGATGCAACTAGAGACCATACTCATAAGTGAAATAAATCAGACCCACATATGTAAACATTGTATTGTCTGCCTAGTATAAGAAACTGAAAGAGTAAATAAAATCTGGAAAGTACAAAGGATATTGTGAAAGGGAAAAAACTTCTAGGGAAAGGAGAAAAGGAAGAAGAAGAAAATGTATACACACACACACAAGATAGCTAAGATAATTGTACTACTAATTTCTATTGGTTTATTGAAAACAACAGTTAATACTTATTTCTTGACCAATTTTTCATACTTATATCTGGTAATCTGAACAACTACTTTGAAGATAACAGTACACAGCCATTGTTGATTTCTTATCATCTTATTTTGAAATTCTGTACTAGTTTTAGAGGTTTTTTCCTAATTTTTATTTTCTTTAAAATAAAAAAGAAAACAGCTTCTATTTCTGTGAAAAGCAGAACCATGGAGGCAAAGCCCCAGGAAGAACATGGACCAGCACTCCTGCTTTCCCACCTCCTATAGCTGTGTGACTTTTTGGGAAATGCCTAAGCTGCCATCTTCAGTAGAGGAGGTTCATGATACCCACTCTGTCAGTATCACCAGAGCTTGTAAAGTGTACAGCATTTTACATGGTAGTTTTGTTGAAGAGACATGTTTTGATTTGGCTCTAGAATGTCCACAAAGCCTTCTGTGTTCAGGGGTGGGCTTCTAGAAGGTGATGGATGATGTGAGTGGGAACCAGTACTCATCCATGGATTCTGATGGGTTTAGGGATGAATGTGCTGTTAGGAAGGGAGGCCTTGTTGGAAGAGAAGGTCGCCCCAGCATGACCCGGAAGGCTGTGCCTTCCTTCGCAGCTTTTCCCTGCCTGCTCTGCTTCTTGCTGCTAGGAGGGGAGCAGCTTTCCTTGGCCAAACCTCTTCACCATGCTTTTCTGCCTTGGAGCCAGGTGACTATGGAATTAACTCACTGAAGCTGTGAGCCAGATAAACCTGTCCTTTAAGTTGTGAGTGTCAGGATTTGTGTTCCAGTAATGAGAAAGCAACTGAGATAAAACACTTCAGTTCTCACTCTCTGTCTCTCTCTCTGTCATCTCTTTCCTTCCCACCCTCCCTCCTATCTTTTTTCCCCTCATACAGAAAAACTTTTCACCATACTTTTATTGAATGCATGAATGGATATATGAAAGAGCACTATAGGCCCTCACTAACTCACTTTATGTCTCTGTCTCCTAACCTTCTAAGGCTTTGGATGAAAGAAGAGAGGGATCTTAGTCATCATGATGGCTCCAAAGCCTACTGCAGACCTGGCAGGTAGGTGGCTTTCAGTTGTAAAATTACAGAATGGAGGCCAGACGTAATACTATCACATTGAGGCCCCAGAGCTCCAACTTGTTCTCTTATTTTAGATTTATTTATTCTGAAAATCCTGGTGGATGTTCAGTGCATCTCAGTTCATTTTATCTGTGTGCCTTGTCCCTTCCATAAGCTGTGAGGTCCCCAGGGAAAGAACACTACCTTCTATCTTGGCAGTTTTCCTGGTTCTCAGACAGATAACTTCAGCTTGATGAATGGAACAAAGGGTACATGGATCTGGCTGAATGTTGGCTCATTGCATACCTTAAAAAATGACATTGCTTTTTATTATTATAGAGGTAATAATTTATTATTATTACTATAGAGATAAATACTCACATTAGGAAATTTGTAAATTACAAAATAGTAAGAAGAGAAAAAAATATTTTTAAAAGCTTCTAGCCTAAGCTCAGTACTGAACAATTATTCAGCATTAGAGAATTTTAATTTTACTTGAATTTCAAATGATAAGAAGAGATTGAAGAAATTAGTTTCTGACAAATATCCCTTTGACATAGGAGATATTGGCTACTGAATGACTTCTTGTTTTCTGTTTTCTAAGATGATAAATATCGAGTAGTTGATGTCCATTTGTTTCACTATATATTTCTCACAAGTGTGACTTTAAATTTCCAGCTAGTTCAAATTAGTCAAAAAATAGTAAACACTACTGATATCAGCCAAACAAACAAACAAATCAGGAACACTTCATTTTTATCTAATGAAATAAATAAAAGTAGTGTACATACACTAATTTTTGTGACTATTTTTCAGCAAAGATTAAAAGGGAAAAGCCCATAATGAGAAAAAGTGGCAAAGCACTTTGAAGACAGATGAACAGACCCAAGCGAAGAAGTAAGGAGATCATCGCACATTCCGATTACACCTCTAGTGCGTTCTGTGAGAGAATTACTTGGTTCTGCTCTTCTGAGTCCCTTCAACATAGAGTTTTACACAGCTTATTTTTGCTAGAATATCCTGAACATCAAAACATGCCACACATGTCCTAAACACTTAGCACATTTAAATTCACCATATTCTCACACAGTTGTTATTCTGCAGGTGACAAATGAAAAGGATAGGTAGGTTGAGAAGCATAGCCAGATTGTAGCAGAGGGAAGGAGGAGATTTTAGGTGAGAGGAACCTTTTTTCTCCACCTTTTTCTCCACCGAAGGGGCATTAGAGAAATCATCAAGTGGAATCATCGTGTTTCAAGATCAGGAAACTGAGGCAAGAGCAGCTAAAGACACACATGACTTCTCAGGCAGTTAATCTCTGAGTCTCCTCATTCTTACTGCAGTGCTATCTCAGCACTTTTGATCTGCCTTCAGTCACACAATTTATCCCAGGATGAAGTTCCCCTGCCTCTCCATACCCACACTTCCATCCATGGGAAATGCTGGTGTTTGCGCCCACTGGGGGTGCCATCTTTGGTATGTGGGACCTCTTGTGCCTGTGCCTCTTCTCCGGTGCTGGAATCATCAGTGTCATGTGTAAGAGATGGGATGGAACAAAATGAGAGACTCAGCTGGTGCTGGTTCTGGAAGGCAGTGCTGTGTGAGAAGGCCATCATCCCCTCTAACTTCACCCTTGTCGCTTGTAATTAAAACCATAGGTGAGAAGGTGCAGGGGGAATAGTTACTTTGTTTTCTTAGGCAAGCATCAGTGCCACTCAGCAAGTGTGGCATAGCCGCGTGCTGAGCTTTGGAGGACTCTGGTCTTTGTGTCTTTGTTTTCAACACTAGCTTCTTGTTGTTTTTTAGCAAAGGTTTGGTGGTGTTCCTCAGGTTTCACCCTTTCAACATCTGAATGTCATTCCTTTGGCTAACCAATTTTTTTCCTCCACTTCTTCACTTGGTGATGACAGGAGAAACTGCTAGTTTTTTTTTTAAAGTTGATTTAATGGTCCACTTGCAAGAAGCCACACAGCAACCAATCTGTTCTTGAGATTTGGAGTTTCTTTGATTTTTCTTCTTCGATGACTTATTGAAATTGTCTTTAGAATGTATCTAGAATGGGTGTTGTACACTTTGCCGATGGAACCAGACCCAGAATTTCCATCCAGGTATTTATTTAATTGTCTCTTCTAATTCCCTCTCCTGACACTCATCCTGAAGTTTACTTTTGCTATTTTGTTGGAATTGCACTCCACCCCTGTCCCAAACATTTAACTCCTTTCAGATCAGTCCAATCCAAACCTACATTTCCCAGTTTGGCTCTAAATCAATGCCAGACTGCATGATATGTTAGCAATAGCTCAGACTTCAGGGAGAAGAACTCTCAGGAGCAGTTTCAGAGAGGCAGATGAGCACAGCAGAGAGCCCATGCTTCAGCAGCAGTGACCATCCTTTCAGATGACAAGGGTATGGAGGCAAGAGCAGAAGATGATTGTCAGAAAACGAGAGAAATACTAGAAGGGAAGGGAACGCTCACAAGTCTGAGGCTCTCTTGAACTCTTTATTTACATTTGAACTTGGTCCCAAACAAGTGTGGAAGGCTTTAGGATCTTTCAAGTGGAGGGACAGTCTGCTTGTCTGAATTGTTGATTGGAGCTTCCTCCATGGAGGACCAGCTGCTCCTCACAAAGGGGTCCCTGTTGATCTGTGAGATGGAGCAGAAGCACTGACTTCTCTGTGTGTGAAAGACACCTCATGGAAGTATGGACCAGAGCTAGGTTTGCATTCATTCCTATAGTATTTATGCTACACAGTCAAGCATTTTATAAGACAATCACTTCTCCTCTGTGTGTCAGCTTCTATTTTGCAACATCAGTGATATAAACCAGAGATGCCTTCTGGGGTGTTGTATGGTCACCATGATCAGCAAATGCACAGGTGTTGGAATCACAAAGTTGAATCATTTTCGAAGTCTTCTGGTGTAGCTTTCAGGCTCAATTAACCTTTGCTGTAGAACAAACTGTGGAGTTTTAGTGGCTTAAAACAAAATATGTGTCATTTCTCTGAGTTCTGTGGGTAGGTCAAGCAGTCTCTTTCCTGCTTTCCTTGGGCCCAGCCATGTCACTGCTATCAGTTAGAGAGGCACCTGGGCTGGAGGTCCTAGATGGCCTCAATCACTTGTCTGGAAGTTGGTGCTGGCTCTTGGTTGGGTGCCTGTATACTTCTCCACATGATCTTTCATCTTCTGGAAGATTAGGTCACACTGTTTATGGACAAACTCAGCGCAACATTCTAAGAGGGAGGAAGCTGTAAGGCTTAGTTTTATGTCACTAAGTTTGCCTTCTGTGGATTTAATTGGGCAAAGAAAATCATGTGATCTTCCCAGATATAAGAGGATCTTGTGGAAGTTTGGCAAAGTCACACTGTAAAGGGGGGTGGGGGATGAAAGGAATTATGGGGTCTTCTTTGTAAACCATCTAGTATCCTTCCTTATCACACCAGTAAGAATCCAGGCACAAAGTGGTTATGCAGATATGGTATTGGCATGGTCCTGATGAAGAACAGGTATTTTAATTAAATAGTCGTTTGTGTTAATCAGCTATCTGTTGCTGTGATCAAATTCCTGAGATAAATTATTTGAAAGGAGGAAAGACTTATTTTGGCTCATGGTTTCAGAGACTCTAGGCCATGGTTGCCTGGCACTCTTTCCTTGTGGGCTGTGGTGATGCAGAGCAGCATGGCAGGGAACACATGGTGGAGGAAAGCAGCCCACCTCTTAGTGACCAGGAAGCAAAAGAACAGAAGGGAGTGGAGTCCCAGTAGCCCCAAGGACACAGCCTCAGTGATCTACTTTCTCCATCTAGGCTGCATCTCCTAACCTTTCCACCACCTCCCAGAAGTGCCATCCACTGGGGACCTAGGCTGCAACACACGATCTTGTGTGGGCCATGTGAGACGCAAACCATAACACTAGGGCTATTTTCACTTTATAACACACTGCTCCCAGTGGCCTTTTTCAAGTTTATTTACCAACAGTATTAAATAGTGGTCATATACCAAATGCCAGAAACTACTGGACAGGCATCAAGTAATCTATAACCTATACCCAGTAAGGCAACCAAAATAGGCTAAGTAATGAAGTCTTAAATAGGGCCACAACCTAGTTCTGTAGTCCCTGTAATAGTACATGGCCTAGGTGGAAATGAAAGCCCCATCTTATCTTGAGTTTGACAGGCATTACTATATATTTTTACCAGGAACACTGAGGTTCATTTCCACTTTCTACAGTCTCTCCAAAGTAAGTTTAATACTTGAAGAAAGACCTAATATCCAAATTATCATACATCTGTTGGCATTCTCATTCAGAACAGAGGAAGATAGTGGCTTCCATGGATGTGCAATGTTATATATGTCTGGATTACTGTTTTTATCCTTTAATGTGGTGGACCTCAGGGTCAAGTTTTATTATATGCATCTTAAAATGTAGAGCTGAAGTTTCAGAGATGGGTTGAGAGGTGACCTGAGTTGGGGAGGGGGACGTTAACCTTCTGACCTCAGAGCCTGATGAATCTCAGGCAGCAATGTGCTCCAGAAGGGAGGTGTTTTGGAACCATGAGGGAGGCCAGATTCCCTGGTGTTTCATTTTAAGGGTTGAAAGGCTAAACTTAGGCTTGCCTTTGCCCTCTAACCCACCAAGGCCACCCCATAGCAAAGACCACCTTTAGGATTCCTCACTTCATCTTCCTGGAACTCAGTTGTGTTCTTAACTTTGTGTGTCTGATGTTATTTGTTGTTCTCAGCTGCTCATTCTCATACCTGGTTTTCAGTAAAGAACCAGCTGCCAATCACTGACATGGTAGGCAAATGTCAGTCAGGGTAAGCCTAAGCTTCTATTGAGAAAAGAAACACACACTTCATTCTTGGAGAGTGAATTTCCCACCATCAGCAAGCATGTTTTAATCCATTTCCTGAGGCCTGAGATCATGTTGGCTACTTTCTGTTCTCTATACTTACTCAGAGTCTAATCATTTTGTGTAATAGAATTTCAAAATTGAAGTGGCTGGTAGAAATATTGTTGGTGTTCTTTATTTTGCTGGTGAAAAGCTGATACCCAACCATGGTGACTTGCCATGTTACACAATTAGTTAGTAGCAGAGTTAGAATTCAAATGGGATTGTTAGATCTTTCAACCAGCAAAGATTGAACCAGGTATCAGTTTCTTTTCCTGGAAAATCAATCTACACAGAGCTGGATGGTTTTCAGTTGCATAAATCCCCCCAGATCTTTTATAATGCAGTGAGAGGGGCAGAGGATTTGATAGAAAAGACTGTTGTTGCTGTTGCAGATGGAGCACTGGAAGAGGGTGTTGGAGAAATAGCATTTGACAGACAGTCTGAGTCTCAGGCATAAGTATTGAGACAAAAGTGTACGTACTGTGAGGTCTTGACCACTGGCAGAATCTCCTTGTTTCTCCATTAAACAAAGAGTAAGAGTAGGTAATCCTTGAGCAAATCCATGGGCTTCTCAGATCTAGAATTTGGGAAAGCAAGATCTTGATGCAGCCACCCGAATGAATGCAGACTTGGAGTCACTCGAGGGGGTGATTAATTGTTTCGGGGGTGGAAAAAAGGCCAGTTTGGCTAAGCAGAATTAATTCATTTTGGCAATTTTTAATATTGTAGAAATAATACTTACTTTCTCAACATGACAAAATATGAGTATCAGGATTGAGGAAAGAAAGCTTGCTCACACGGCCATAATTAAATGCTGCCCTGGGAGTACTAGACCATGCCGTTGGCTCTTTGATGTGCCTTGGTGGGAACACTTTTAAACATGGAAACCCTGCTCTTTCCTGAAAGAAGCGACTCGGTGAAATTTTAGGCATCACTGATGAGCAAATGCAGGAAACATTTTTGGGGAAGGAGCTCTCTGGAGAATCTTTAAACCGTGCTTTGACATTTCTCTATTGTGTTTTCATTGAGTTATCCTCAACAGTGTCTTTTTCGGAAAAATACCCTACGTTTGAACTATATCACCACCTCTTTATTTCTTCTTATTTTGAGACAGGGTGTAAGTTGCTCAGGGTTAGCTGGCATTTGTGTTCCTGCCTCAGCCTCCTGAGTAGCTGGGGTTACAGGTGTGCACCACCATGCCACAATATGTGGCGTGGCACTTTATAACAGCTCTTTACCTCATTCTTGATTAGATAGGCAAGATAGCTTTGAGGAGGGAGATGGGTTCACGAGCAGACTGAACCTCAGCTCTGGCACTTCCAGGGAGGCTCTGGCTTATGTAGTTTATGGGATGAAACCTCCGCATGTTTTCTAGAAAACAGATATAATATCTCATCTGACTACAAAAGTTTCTTAAGGAATAAATGAAAAAATAACATGCACAAATGTGTTTTATCATGGAAGGAAATGTGCAGATAAGATGAGCAGCCCCCTTTACCCTGTGCAGCTCAGTCTCCTCTGTGCTCAGGCACCTACACATCTGCACTCACCTTATAAAACTGCAGCCTTCCAATGTACACCCGAGGCCCCACATCACCGAGTCCCATCACCCAGAGTGCACGGCTTTCAGCCTGAGAGCCAGCTTGGAACTGCATTAGCAGAGCAGGTACGCCTGGGGCTCTGGAATTTTTAAAAGGGAACCAACACCAACATCTCTGAAATAAATTGATTTGGTTGAAACTCTTCCAAAGAAATTACCTTAATTCTGAGACTAAATATGCTGTGTTCCAGCCCAAATGGACTTTTCTTGGCCAATCCCCTGAGAAGTAAACACTGAAGTTTAATAAGGAAAGGGCAGTAGAACTTGCAGTTTTAGCTCACTGATGTCACTGCTTGCTTTTAGAGCCAAAGAACAAGAAAATCCAACACTTCCTTTAAGAGTGAAGGCATCAGATGGGAATGATACAAGTATGTTTGTGGTTTCTATATATTTTTCTTTAAAGAAAAACATGGGAATTGAAGAGGATACGTTATTTAGAATCTTGACAGACATATGTGCTCCTCTTGGAGAGGAGCCACCTGGAAATCTAGGCTGTCTGGTCAAAAAATAAGAGGATCACAGACGGTCTACTCTAAGCCATGGAAGAACTTAATGCTACGTCACCTTTAGAAGTCAGAGCTGTGGGTAAGATTGTGAGCTAGGTACAGTTGGGCTTTGGATGGAAAGGAAAAGGCTCCTTTTATTGATGAGAAGGTGAGAAACTGTAGATTGGGAGGGTGTGACTTTCCAGGATAGCTGGGTCTCAGTGCAAGAGGCTCAACTGAAACCCCTGCCTTCATGGTTGAGAATAAATATACTTCTTAAAAACAAAAACATAATCTTGGGACACCTTGATGCCCAGAGCTCTCATGCTCCCTGGCAGTAATTACTTGGAGTAGTTAAGTGACAGGGCAGTGACCCTTCCCTTTGTGTCCCTTTCAAGTAGCTTGCAGCCGACCTCCAGGGACAGCCTATGGGCTCCTGAGTTCCAGGGCCTTCACAAGGTAGATGAGTCAAACAGCTGATTTCAAACATCTGCTGGAGCTTGCCTTCTTGATCCATTCTTGGTGATTTCCACTAGAGTGCAGAACACTTGGGTGAATTCAACTCTACTCCACCAACCTGAGTGAGGTGAATGCTCCACTGCACTTGGTGCTGGGGGGGAGGATGAGGGGAGGCATTCAGGTCATGGAAGAGACTGTGGCTGCTTCATCTTTATGGTCCAGCTCACAGAACATACAAAGGATTGGACTAATGTTTGGTGATTGACTAGAGATGGTAAAGGTTATCCTGGTGGTAGAGGAGCCATGATTGTGGAGAAGAGGGGACAATCAATCTTCCTTGGGTGAAGAAAAGAAAAAGGTCAAAGAAACCTTGAAGCTGATATTTGATCTGAGACTTAAAGGAAAACACATTGGGGAGCAAATAATCATCCGTTTGTCTATTTAAGTTTCAGGTTATAATCCTATACATTAAAGGGGCACAAAAATGTGCACAAAACACTAGTGCTTCCTTGATGTGGAAAGTGACGTTGGGCCTCAGCGGGTCTCTGGGGGCCCAGCTCGTGACTCCTAGAGCTGCTCATCTGTCCTTGGGCTGGGCTTTAAGCAGTTTTCAGTGGCTGGAGCCCCAGCCTTGAGGCAGCCTCACCTGCCTTCCTGCCTTGCCCTTACTGCGTCCTGGGCCAAGCTGTTGTACTTGGCTTCCCTCCACCCCCAGGGTATGCTATTACTCAGAAACTCCCAGCTGTTCCCAAGCCCCACACTGAGTTTCCAAACAAAACCTGTGAAAACATATCTGCTGTGGCAGCTTCGGCCACATTTGGCAACTGCACAGGCCCACAGTCCACCAGCAAGCTCCTGAGGCTCAGCCGCTTGGGATGCGGACAGAGCCTGGACTGACACTGTCTTTGGGGAACATCCAGGAAAGATCTGCCCCAGGACTCATCGGTTCCATGTTGTCCTGCTGGCTCCATCCAAACCAAAGGGAGCTGAATGTCTTTGTCCCTGTCCTGCAAACACAGACTCATGGTTCTGCAATCACGCAGCAGGAGACCCCATCTAAGGGAGATTGGGGTTGCCTGCCATATTTTTTATATATATATTTTTAAAGGTAAAAGAATGAAAACATCTTAACAAACACACATACATCCTTTCAATAGAGCAATAAAAGTCAGGATAGCTAACATAGTTGTAGTACTGCCTGTCATGTTCTGGATGGGGAACACAGTGTTTATGTGAGATCCTCTCCCATCTTCCCCTCATCATACCAGTCACCCTGTCCTCTCTGTGTTGGGACCTGCCTTTGCCTTGGGTTCTTTCTGCCATCCCACATTCCATGGTATTGTTCTTCAGGTACTGCCTCTTGCCTGACTTATTTGTACAGTTCCTTTAGTTTTTGCCCTTCCCACACTGTCCATCTCTTAGAAGCATTCTGTTGCCAGACTCACTTTTCTAAAGTGAGCACTCCCAACAGTATAGTTCCCTTGCTCACCCACCCTCCTGAGGCCAGCTTGCCCACGGTGCCCTGACACCTCAACACTGTCTTTGTTCTAGGCCAAGGAGTCAGTGAAACTTTTTCTGCCCACTCATGGTACAGAGATGTGTTTTGGGAGCCACTGTGAAGTAATCCCTGTAGTTTCCACCCCCACCACTACCCAACCCTTTTTCTAGATTTGCGAAAGAAGAATGATGGGAGGAGGGTACACCTTTCCTACCCCTCTGTCATTCCCTATTGGAAATGGAGGGTCCATTCTCTCCTACCCCAGGTAAAGGAGCCACTAGTGTGGAAGAAGTGGAAACCACATCTCATCCTGTGTTCCCACCAGAGGTTTCCATCTCCTCTCTTCTCTGCCAGCTCTCCATTCATGGGATGTTGGTAGGTAATGCTTGTATCACAGTTCTCATCCCCAGAGCATCCTAGGACCTTATTCTTAAGGTCACCTGGGTTTCATAGAATCAATAGTTGAAAGAATGAGTAGCAAGTATAGGATCCTCTTGTGGCAAAACGATAAAGTCAGCAGTTCTGTTTCCCTCCTCCACCATCTCTGTCTGTTTTGTCCTCCCTTCATGTGTGAATAGCCCAGTCTTGAAAGCCAGACTCACTCTCAGGGTTTAAACATAGACCCTGCCACTTCTCCCCAGGGTGTGGTTGTGGGTGTGGCCCTTTGCCTCTGTGCCTCAGTTCCTTCACTGTGAAATGTTTAATAAACTATGGGAGCTGTTTTGAGGGTTGAGTAAGGTCATATCTGTGAAGTTCTTAGAGCAAGCATGGGTCATCCTAAATAAGACCTGAGTGTTTGCATTGCAGAGCTCTTTATTCTGTTTTGCTTTTCTTTTTGTACAATTGTTCCCTGGCTGCTAGACAGACAGGGCTGAGGTTACCCCACAGCCTTGGTGGTGGAGGGCTCCCTTTGTGTGTCACTGACTACAAGCAGGGCTCCCTGAACCTCTGCGGGATGGGGCGATGGTGACATTACTCCAGGAGAGGAAACAGCACTCTCCACACCCAACGAATGGGGATGTTAAGAGGGCTTGTAAATGTGGAAGAATGGATGAGTAATTGTGATGGTTCAAGTAGCTATAAATAAGTGTTAAGAATTCAGATGAATCCTACAAACTTAGAGCTGGAAAACCAGAGATCATTTACTGCATACCCTCTTTTAATGTAGGAGGAAACCAACACCCTAAAGGAAATGCCTTGCCAAGATGCCACAGTTGGTTTCCACAGAACAGATCAGAACCAGGTCCCTGACTACTAACTCTGCCTTCTTCCTTGGGTACTCCAATTGCCAACCTCAGGCGGGTCTCATTACACTTTCACAATTCAGTCTCTTGTCTAAGGACTGTTAATGGCTTCTCACAAATTTAAAGACCAAGGTCAAATCTCTTATGTGTATTAGAATCATCCACGGTACAGTTTCATTTCACCATCCTAATCCACTAGTGCTAGTGATAATATAAGTGTATACAATCTTTTTGAAAAGATCATGGCAACATATATCAAGAGCCATCAACATGCTTTTATCTTATAATTCTACTTCTAGACTTCTTCCTATGAAAATATTTCTTACTATAGAGAAGTCTATATGCATAAAGATATTCATATAGCACTATTTGTTATACAAAACTGGAAAAACCTAAATGTTTACCACTAATGGAATTTTAAATTAAATTATGATATGGCTACCAGATGAACTATTATCTAATCATTGTATGTGATGGACTATGAAATAACATAAGAAATAATTACAAGACATAGTGTTAAATTAAAAAGGATATAAATATGTAGAGTATAATTAAAATGACATGAAAATTCAAGTAAGAAAAAAAAGGCTGAAAAAATATAAATAACTGTTGTGTGGGAATTTTTTTATTGTCCAGTGCTTATGCAATAGTCGATACTTATGCAATAGTTGACACTATTTTCATAGTATCTAGAGTTTAATCTTTTATAGTGGTAAAACTTTTA
This sequence comes from Chinchilla lanigera, assembly GCF_000276665.1. NCBI lineage: Eukaryota > Metazoa > Chordata > Mammalia > Rodentia > Chinchillidae > Chinchilla > Chinchilla lanigera. Next base: position 2,161,388 of record NW_004955469.1, on the reverse strand, counting down.
AGGGTTTTTTCATTACTTGCTATAGGATAAAGGACATTAGACCATCACTCAAGGGCCTAGCATGTTGTCCTAGCTCCTACTTTCTCTCCTCCTCATTTCCTTGGAACTTCTGTTAAATTACCCCTACATTCTAGTTAGGCTGGTCCTAAGTTGTGTACTGGGCAAGAAGGAGAATTTGAGGTCATTGAGTGTCTTAGTTACTTTTACATTGCTGGGACAAAATACCCTACACCCAAAGATAAAGGAGGAAAGGTTTACTTTATCTCAGTTAGAAGATATTTCAGTCCATGGTCAGCTGGCTCCAAGGCAGGGTGGCATGGCAGAGGGGCATGGCAAAGGAAAAGCAGTCCATGGTAGAGCAGGCAGGCAGTGAAGCAGCAGTCTCACTTTCTCTTTTATTCCATTCATGTTTAGAACTTATTGGTTGGAGCCACCCACATTTAGGGTGAGCCTTCCCACTATCCTTGGGTAGGATACCAAGGATATTGGTGTGTTCATGCATTCACATGTGCATACAGTCCCCTTGTACTTGTGTATCTTGGTTAATGTGGCCAGAGACATTCTGCAGACACTGGAAACCTCACATGGTACCCAACCAGACTGTCATGAACCCAGAACTATGCTAAAGCAATCAGTGGCCTAATTTAGCTATCATACACTCTTAGTCTGTATTCACACACCCAAATCCAGCCACCTCCAAAGAGCCCCCCTATCAGCCCATGAGGCTTTGAGGGAACATCTAGACACAAGCCATAACAGTGAGAAAAAATGTGGACCTTGATGTTGGAAAGTTCTAAGTGACCCACACCTGCCAGTTCTAGTGGGAAGATTGGTACATGGCTTTCTTCTCAGAGTCTCTTCATTCTCATCTGTAAAGTGACAAAGAAGGGTGGTTATTTTTCGGTTAGTGTATGGATTCAGTAAAATGAATCCATAAAGTACCTGACACAGTTCAGATCACTTTAACACAGTTGGTTCTTCTTTGTGAGACTTTTTCATCCTCCTTTCCTGTGCCCCATCCAGCACCCTTTCAATATACTCATGGCTAAGCCCCATGGGATGGTACCTGGGGTGTGCTTCAGTTGTTGGTTCACTTACTTTATCTTCATGGTGCTGAGGAGGGAATCCAGAGTCTCGTGCACTACCGGCAAGTGCTCTACCACTGAGCGACATGCCAGAGTATGGCTTCCTTTTAAATGCTTTAAAATGGTACAGAAGATGGGAAAAAAAGTGTGAAAAAATTATTCAAAATCAGTGACAGGCATATGGCAGGTCTGGAGTTTACTACACTATTCATTTTAATTTGTGTGGGTATTTAATATTTCTATCATAACAAGTGTCAAAAATTCTTATACAAACTTCATTCAAGAGGCAGCTCTAGCGCTAACTTCTGGGAGATACTCTTGGGGGAATATATTTTCCTCCACCTTTTAATCATATTGCTTTCTTACTTTTAACAATGAACTTGCATGATGGCTTATCTTTCTCATGTGCACACATGTGCGTGTGTTCATGCATTCACATGTGCATACAGTCCCCTTGTACTTGTGTATCTTGGTTAATGTGGCCAGAGACATTCTGCAGACACTGGAAACCTCACATGGTACCCAACCAGACTGTCATTTGCTCTTTTGTGTGTATACCTATAATAAAGTTTAATTTATAAATTGGACATAGGAAGAGGAGAACAACTAAAAATAAAATAGAATAATTATTAAAATATAAGAAGAGTTGTAAAAATACATAAATTGTTTACTCTGGAAATTTGCATTTAAAATATTCCAGTCATGGCTGGCTGTGGGTAGCTGGAACTGTGGAAAGTCAGACTACATGAGAGAGTACTGTTTAAATACACGCATACATATGTATACATATGTGATCTTAACGGTATAATAGCCTTGAAAGCATACATCTTGCTTTGCCTTTCTCTTCAGTCTATACAAACTTTTTGAAGATACAAGGATGCTGAGGCATTATTTATGATCAATTTACACCAGGTTTTTCAACTTGCCTATTGTTGAGGCCCTTCTACCACTGAGCGACACAGGTGTTTTTTCCTGCAGATCCTGGATTTTTCTCAGCCTGGAAGAACACAGCCTACAGATCTGCCAATAAACTCTCTTTCTTAGAGTCATACAAGTAATCTTGTTTTAATGTCCTCTATTAAAATAGCACGTATTGTGGAGAGGAAAGTAAGTTCAAACATTTTGAGGCTAGCAGACCAACACCCTCATTTTCCATCCTTCATTATTGGTCCAGGACAGGGAATAAAAGTGTGGGGTTGGTGTGGAAGATGAAGGTGGTCTCTGAGGGACAAGAGCAAAGAGCAAAAAGAGTAACTCCTTGATTTTTGATCAACACTGGGTCTCTCTATTGCACTCTATGAGTTCCAAAAATTCTTTCAAAAATCTCCCAATTATTTCAACAAATTTCAGCATGAGTCTGTAATATGGAGCAAGTATCTACAAACATATCATGAGCATAAGAAATAAACACTCTGTGGGACTTCATTAATGCTTAGAAATACTGATAGACATAATGAGCTGCATACATTGGGTGACCATACGTTAAGAGCTATGCGAAATCCAAGTACAGTTGAAGGATCCATAGCTCCAGAGATTAAGTGAACATCCAAGGCTACACAGCTTGATAAGCAGCAAAATGTCTCTAATCAGTTTGATTTAAAGGCTCTCTTTCTATTATGCAGTGCTGCTTTGTCTACAGAGTACCTAAGTAGGGCCAGGACATTATGGATTCTCAGCACACCCTGGATATATGACTGAACATTCCTCAGGTTAGGTGCCTGGTTGTTCTCAACCCAGTGTTGGAAGCCAGAACCTTCCAAGTAGGTTGTAGGAGATTTAGAGGAGATGCTGACCTTTTTTTTTAAAAAAAAAAAAAAAAAAAGAAAAGAGAATGAATGAAAGGCATGAGAAGTAAAATAAATGAAATAAAAATTTAGGGGAAAAGTGCAGTGATTAAGGTTATTACGCATGGAGAGAGAAGAGCTGCAGGCAGCGCTGTAAGTGGCCCTTCTGGTTTATGCAGTGAGGAGGAGTGCAGCAAGGAGATCTAACACAGCTGCAGGGTGTGCAGAGGCCTGGGACTCACTGCAATGACCTGAGACTCACCAGGCAAAGGGCTGAGTTTTGTGGAATAATTGACCATAGGGTTTTGGAAGGCAACCAGTGCTGACCACAAGGAACACACAGGGAAGGAAAGAGCTGCAGAGCTCACCAGCAGTTTGGTGCACAGTGCTTCCTTCCCCTGCTCTCTGAGCACGTATCATCCAGCATTTACCAGGCAGCTCCTCCTAGCCTCAGCCTTGTCTATCACAGTAACTGGAAATGCCATTATCTGAACAGAGCATCAATTCTCAGTGGATAATCTGACATCATAGACCATGATGGATCATCTCAGACCATAGGCCCTGAAAAACATACATGCTTTACTTAAGCCAAAGATTATGTCACATGCACTCGGGTCTCTCCATTGAAGCTGCTGTCACCAATAGGTTGGGCTCCAAGGGGAAGCATGAAGGCAGTGGAAACCAGTATGTGCAGCTGTCACTGGGAAGCGAGTCATGTCTTGGGGAGCCAGGACCGGGAAGGTGCTGGCACGAGGGCCTATACACCAGTCTCACTACGCCTTCCTGTTGACTTTTTTGTACTCTTACCTCTTTCTTTGAATCAAGCAAAATTAAATCTCTTCTTTTTCAGTAAGTGATTAAATAAGGAATATCATTTTTATTAAGTCTGCCATACAGTAAAAAGAAAATAATAAGCAGAGGGGAAAGCTGTCCACCAAGGGATGATCCTACCTTACTTCAAACCTTACTAGGGTGATCACAAAACTCCCCATTTCCCTTGGTGTGCAGGTCTACATTTGGATCTCCTCTTACACTAGAAAATATAAAATGATGTCCTAGAAACAAATTCTCCATTGACTTCCAAGGGTATAAATACACAAAGTTTCGCATTTTTTTCTTCAAAAGCCATCATTGGGTGACACACTGCACACAGCCCGTTACTCAGGTCAGGGCACTATTGTGGTTCAAGTGTCCTGGTTGTGCAGGTGAAAGCATGTCTCAAGGCCCCTGTGGACTCTCCACTGAAGCTGTCTCTGTCTCTTCTCGTTTTCTGAGGTCCTCCATGTACGGAGAGCCAGCTAGTCGGTCTCATTGCCATTCCACAGCACCCTTCACACCTAGCTTAGAGCCTGAAACCCCAGGGAAACTCTCAGGTGTTTTGTGAGATGCAACATTTGCTTGAGAGTGTTACAGGGCCACAGAAACCGCTGTGAGCAATTACAGTGGCGATAAATGACCCAGCTCCTGGCCGCCTGTATGGTGAAGGCTCTCAGTGGTGTTGTAGCTGGGCCTGGACTCCAGCTGGGGCTGCACCAGCCTCTGGAGGAACCTGAAACTTCTGAATGCATATATCCAGTTGATTGCCACTGCTGCCTCAGGGAGGTGGCTGTCACCGATGCGTATTTCAACATGCAGAGGAGCCCAGGTAAATGGAGATGTGGTAATAATTTCCAGATAGGCAGACAGTGTTGCTGCCTCCATGACTGTCCCTAGCAAACTGGCAGGTCTTGAAAAATGCCTCTTTTTTGGTTTGAATCACTTCTTCCTGTTGGTTGATATCTTTTCCTCTAAGAAGAGTGCATTACTTAGTGAACTGTCCAAAGTTACAGCTCTGCTGTTTTGGTTATAGTAGAGGAGCATTGTTCTTAATTTATTGCTGATGCATTTTTGGGGGGGCAATTTCATTATATTATATTATTTATCATTATGAAATGAAATTTAAAACTCACAGAAACTTAAGTGGAATTTTAAATATTTTTATAATTATTTCACAATAGCATATGCGTTAGTGAACAGCCCAGCATAGAGGATACTAATGGACATATTTACAGGGAAAAAAAAGTACACGTGAAATATGGTTTGGCCAGGTTTAATACATACAGAATACACTTTAATACTTTCATATGGTCTGAATAATATCCCCATATTGATTTTTTCCTTGTTTCTACCAACTCCACAGCAAATGTACTACAATGGCTCATTGATTTATTGCAAGTGTAGCTATGGATTTATAATGGCATGAATCATGCCGATTGCTCAATTCACCACATGCCTTAATAAAAGTTTCACTTTAATAAAACTGAGCTAAGGCAAATATGCCCAGAGGCTAGCCTGACATTCCTTGTACATTACCCTGCCCCAGGAAATTATTGCCATATATTTTACAGCAGCTACAGTAGGCTAGGGGATCAGGATTAAAATGTACTAACTACTGTGATATTTAACAAAATGCCTGTGTTCCCAGTTAACCCTCACAGGTATGAAATGAGCAGAGCAGTCAGGAGGCAGCGCAGCCTGGGCATGGGACTGGCTGAGAGTCAGGCGATTGGGCTCATAGCTGGCCCCTGTCACCCCACACGAGTCCCAGCCCATCCAGAGTTGGTGCGGGTGTTGTGTGGGAAAGCAGCAGCACAGTGCATGACAAACTACAACCTCCAGGCAAGCCCAAAAGTTGCAGGCAGGGTCACCCGGAGGGAGCCACACACAGCGCCCTGTGAACTCTGCCTTCAGCAGGACCGACCTTTGTAGGTGCGAATAATTATGTGTTTGCACAAATTGATAATCTTTTCTTTGTGGAAGGGTAAGGGTTTAAACTCAATCATTCTAATACAACTACAGTACACTCTTGTAAACTATGGATTGTTTTTTGTCTGCTCCTAAGAGTTGAAAAAACACCTCCCACCCCACCTGCATTCTGTTGGAAGAAGCAAACTGCTTTGGACAGCAGGTCCTGCTAACTGTGTGGGCGCTCCTCGGGGGACTTACTGCCAGCTCACGGTCACTCTGGACCACATCGGGATTACACTGCACATCCACTGTTCACTGCTGGGGTGGTCTACACCAGGCCAGCAGACCAAGAAAGCATCTTTGGGTCTTCTAATTAGTACCAATCACTTGGGCCTCACTATAGACTGTTGAGGTGACAGGAACCCATGGAAGGAGCCAGGCAGCTTTGAGCTCACTGTATGATCATGGACCAGGTACTAATTCCCTCTGGGCCACTGTTTCACCATCTATAAAATGGGGGTTACCTTGCCGAAGTGACTAATGTGAAATCCCTGGTTTTCTAACAGACATGTGAAAATGCAGCTCCCTGCTCCTGTCCCCAGCCACATGGGAGTAGTTCACCTCCATCCCTGCAGGTGGGCTGGCTTCTTCTTGGTCTTCACCCCAGATGTCCTTCCACCTGCAGGGAGTCAGAGGCCCACAGGTAAGTCACCAGCCTGCCCCGGCTTGCTCTCCGCTCTGAAGCCCCATCCCCATCTCCAGCACTCACTAAAGCAATTCGTGTGCATCTCAGTATCTGCTTTTCCCTTCAGAAGAAAGAGACTGTGCTTGTTTTTCCTAACTTTGTTCCCCTCAAATTAAACATCGTGGCTGAGACATAGAAAAGACAGTCAAGTGCTGGGGATACAGCTCAGTGGCATAAGCGCGTGCCTGGCAAGTGCAAGGTCCTGAGTTTGATTCCCAGTACCAAAAAAAAAAAAAGACAGTCAATATGAAGTAAATGACTGTGTGAAAAGTGATGCATAAACACATGAATTAATGATGCACAGGTCACATCTCAAAGATTGCTTTCTCAAAAGTGAACTTGATAATAAGTTTTGAAAAGGAGCAAAGACTTGGGAGATGTGGCTGAGGAGCCGGAACTCAATTTCCAGCTCAAAGCGGCTGTCTGTAAGGTATAGAACAACAGCACTAATGTGGGATGGTACTTATTGACTAGTTACCACATGCTAGGCCCTATGCTAAAGACTCCGCATGCTTCGTGTCATTAGTCCTGCAACAGCTCTCTGACTATGTGGCACGACTGTTCCCATATGACAGCTTAATACTGGAAACTTAGAGAGATTAAATAACCTTGCCACCTTTGCACAGTTAAAATTGGCTCCACTAGGATTTGGACCTGCACCTTCTGATTCCAGAACCAGTGCTTTTGCTTCTGCCTGGTACTGAACAAAGAGGAGCAAGTCCTGGCAGCTGCCAACAAGACTGTCATCAGTGAAGGAGGTAATGTGGGAATTCAGGGCCTGGTTCTGTGCTGAGCTAGAATCCACTGTTACCCTGTGGTCCATAGGAGTCGACTTACCCTGTCCTATCTTCGGACTTTGCCTCTTTTTTCTCATGCTAACCCAACAGAGGCAGCTGGAAGAAAACCCACTATCATCATCCAAGAATCAAGCTGTCAAGAGAATTGAAAAATCCAGGGGCAACAGCAGTCTTACCATTCATTAATGGGTTTATCAGGAACTCTACTGACGTTGAGCTCTGACTACAGCATTTAAGAAAATCCCAAATTTGAAAATAAATAAGCTGGCTGACATACAGACATTTTACATATGTATTTAATAAAAGAGATTTTTCTTTTTGAAATCTTTGGTAATCTCTAAAATATATCAGCTGCAACCAGAAACACTGCATCCCAAGTTGTGATTCATGAAATAAACGGAAATGTATTATGTAATTCAAGTGGGAGAGCCCAGCACAGAGCTCATTAGGGCCGCTGCTGGTGATGTGGACTGCAGTCCACAGGCCCTGTGGTTTGGGCACACTTCTTTCAGTCCTGCCTCCCTTTCCTCTGAGGACATGTTAACCCAATATCGTCACCCTTTCAAAAATAGCATTCTTGAGCATTTTGCCCACAGATGAAGATAATTCGGAGCAATCTTAGGAAAAACTGTGAATCGTTCCTTCTCCCTCTCCACTTTCCCATTAACCCATCTCATGATGAATCAGACACAAAACTGACTCATGGTCTTCTTGTGTACGCTCTGGCTCTGGTGCAGGCTTTGCCCATGTATCAGGCAGGTGGACTCCATGGGGTCATCTGGGGTGGCTGGAGCCCGGAGAGGTCAAAGGACCGCCCCGGTCATATGGCTGCATTGTCAGAGCTACACCTACCTCTGAAATCTCTGGGTTTTCTGTTTTGTTCTGAAGTTCATCACACAGTCAGAACTTGAAAGCATAGTTTTCCCTACACATGGTGACTTCCATGAAAACAAATAAGAATGTGAGGGAAAAGTACTCTCCTAAAAAAAAGCAAAAACAAAAACAAAACCAAAATGAAACAAAAGTACTCTCCTATATGGTACTTTTCCTCCATTTTCATCTAATTTTTATGGCACTTCTTTGGGTTTCTTTTAAAAACATGTTTTTAGATAAGATTCACATTACATAAAATTCTCCATTTTAACCATTTGAAAGTGTACAGTTCAGTGAATTTTAGTTGTGCAACCATCACCTCATCTAATTCTGGAGCATTTTTTCATCACCTTGAAAAACTATTAGGCACACATGGCCCTTTCCCCTCTCCCTGAGACCCTGGTAGCTGATAGTCTGCTGTTTGTGTCTGAGGACACACCTATTCTGGATATTTCATAGAAATAAAATCATGTATTGTGTGTCTTTTTGTGACTGGCTGTATCAGAAGCATTCCTTTTGATGGCTGAATAATAATCCATTTTATTACACTATATTTCACTCACCTCTTCATCAGTTGATGGACATTTGGGCTGTTTACAACTTTTGACAATTAATGAATAATCTTGCTATGAACACTCATGTAGGAATTTTGGTTTCAAGGTTTTTTCAATTCTCTTGGGCTTATAATGTGTAGAATTTCTGGGTCATGTGGTAATTTTACATGTCTGTCCAACTTCTAATCAATTAGAAGTCTATTTTGCAATGTAGTGGGGTCATTTTACATTCTACTAGTAATGTAAGAGAGTTTTAACTCTTTTCACCAATACTTATTACTTTCTAGGTTTTGGGTTTTTTTTCTTTTTTCACTAGAGCTGGGCTAGTGAGTATGAAATGATAGTACATTTTGGTTTTGATTTCAGTTCCATAAAGTTTGATAATGATCAGTATCTTTTTACTTGCTTGTTGGTCATTTTAATTTTTTATTCATTTAAACAAAATCAACTTTTTATTTTTTAATTGTCAAATAAAAATTGCACGTTTTTATCATGTATAACATAATGCTTTGAAATATGTATATCTTGTAGAATGGCTCAGTTGAGCTAATTATCGTCTGTACTACTTCATGTACTTCTGTTTTGGTGACAAGAACACATAAAATCAATTCTTAATGTGTTTTTGTTTGTTTATTTGTTTGATTTTAACAGGATTTCACTATGTAGTTCAGGTTGGCCTTGAACTCACTCTGTAAGCCAGGTCCAGGTTGACCTCGAACTCACAGCAATCTTCCTGCCTCAGCCTCTCTAGTGCTGGAATTACAGGTGTGTGCCACCATGCTCAGCCACTTTGTATGTTTTCAATGTAGAATACGCTGTTATTAACTATTGTCACAATAGGGCACAATAGATATCTCAGTCTTATACCTCCTATCTAGCTGAAATTTTGCATTCTTTAATATATCCCCTATTTCCCATGCTTTAGTGTATTGGTTTATAAAGGACATATTCACCAAAGATCCACATGCTAAAGTCATGGGTTGTCACCCATGGCTCTGTTGGGAAATAGTGGGTCCTTCAAGAGGTAGAACATAGTGGAAGGCAGGTGGATAGGTTACCGGGGGTGTGCCATTGAAGGATATTCTGGGAAGGAGGTCTCCTCTTCCTCTCTTTTTTATTAGTACAGTTCACATTTACAGTTCATTATGTTTGCATTCACTGTGAGAAGTTGGTACAGGTATATAACACCTAATTCTTTTTACATTACCTTCTCCTCCTTTCCCTCCTGGCTGTATCTTTCCTTTTTGTCTCAATCCTCCTTCTCCCCTCCATCTATCTGTTGATCCCCTTCCCATTTGAGAAAGATCTGTCTTCCTACTTCTGGTTATCTTTTATTGTGTTCTTTATATTTGGGTTTTTCATATAAGAGAAAACATATGATGCTTAAGCTTAGGTGTCTGATTTGTTTTACTTAACATTTGATTCTCCTTTTTGTGGTCTCAAGGTGCATCCACTTTTTTAAACAAGTAACTCAAGTTTATCCTTCTTTATGGGACAGTAATACCCCATTGTGTTTAAATACAGTTTCTTTATACATTCATCTGTTAAAAGATATTCAGGCTGCTTCCAAAAATTAGCTATTATTAACTGTGATGTATAATTATGGGTGTGTATGTGTCACTGTAATACGATGTCTTTAATTCTTTTAGGAAGATACCTAGAGTGGGAATAGCTGGATCATGGAATTTCTAATTTTAGTTTTTTGAGGGATCTCCATACTGATTTCCATACTGGTTGTACTAGTTTACATTCACACCACCAGTGTAGAAGGGTTCTTTTCCCTGAGGCTTTATCATCACTTGTTATTATTTGATTTCTTGATGTTGGCCATTCTTTACAGGGGCAAGACAGAATCTGAGTGTTGTTTTAAGTTGCGTTTATCTAATCATCAGTGATGTTGAATATTTATTTATGTACTTATTGGCCATTTATATTTCTTCTTTTGAAAATTGTCTATTTCACTGCTCTTTTTTTGATTGAGTTTTTTATTTGTGTAAGTTTAATTTTTTGAGTGCTTTATATATTCTAGATACTGTTTCTTGGTTGAAGGAGTAGCTGGCAAAAACTTTTCACATTTAGGTTTTCTCTTCTCTCTGTAGGTTGTTTCTTTTACTGTGCAGAACATTTTTAGTTTGATATGGTCCTATTTGATTTGCAGTACTGTTTCCTGTGCAAATAGGGTTCTGAAGGTCTTTGACTATATCTTTGTCTTCAAGAGTTTTACCTATTTTATCTTCCAACAGATTAAGTGCCTCTGTTTTAACATTTGGCTGTTTGATTCATTTTGATTTTATTTTAGCATACAGTGAGAGATATGGGTCTAGACTCAATCTTCTGCATGTGAATAGTCAGTTTTCTGAGCATTGTTTATTAAGGAGGCTATCTTTTTTCCAGGGTATGCTTTTGCACCCTTTGTTACAGATAAGATAGCTAACTGTGTGTGAGGTTATTTCTGCACCCTCTGTTCTGTTCCACTGATCCACAGGTCTGTCTTCGTGCCAGTATCATGCTGGTTTTACCACTGTAGCTTTGTATTGTAACTTGAAATCTGAGATTGTAGTGCCTCACACTTTATTCTTGTTACCCAAAGTTGCTTTTGCTATTCTGGGTTTCTTCTGATTCCATATGAAGTTTAGGATTATTTTCTTCAGTTTTGTGAAGAATGTTGTTATTTTAATTGGGATTGCTTTGAATCATTATATCAATTTTGGAAGTATGGTCATTTTGACTGTGTTGGTTTTGCCTCTCCAGGAACAGGAGATATCATTCCAGCTTCTGATGTCTTCTTTGATCTCCTTTTCAGAGCAGTATAGTTTTTGTTATAGAGGTCTTGCAGTTTCTTAGGTTAATTCCTAAGTACTTAATTTTTTTTTTTTTTAGGTAGAAGTGACAAACATATTCTTTTTATTGTTATTAGTGTTTCCTCCAGGGTGTTCCGGTAATTGCAGCATCTGATCTTTTTTGATCCCATGGCCACGGTCTGAGCCCTGCACAGTTCCTTCCCCTTCACCTCAAAGGGAACATCTTTGTATGTGGTCACACAGTCATCACTGGTGTACAGATCAGGCTGGATCTGCTCCCAAATCTTCTTTTTAAGATTTAGCTCCTTGTCAGGTTCTCCAGGGAAAGCACCCAAAGTGACTCTGTCTCCAGGAACAGACCAGTCGGGAAGAACCAGGATTTCGACCTTCTCCAGTGAACTAGAGCACATCACCATTGCCTGAGACAGGACCCCCTTCATCTTTGTAGGTGTCAGGTTGCAAAGCAAAATCACTATCTGATTTTGCATCTGTTCAAGAGGAACATGATTCACTAGGTCACTGACAATGGTTCTTGGGACTATTTCTCCATCTATTCCTTCAAAGTGTCTGTGTCAGTGTGCCTTTTGGCATTAACGATGTGCCCAATTCAAAGATCCAGATGGGAAGCACCTATTGGCTTAGAGTCAGCACTTTCTGTGCTGTGGATGGCTGCTTTATCTTTCTTTTCTCCTTTCTTTTCAGTTTTCTCTTTCACCTTTTCTTCTTCTCCCTTTTTTATCTGTTCTTTGGCACCAGATGATACAGTTACTGGTGTAGACTGTTCTGCATTTTGAGCAGTCACAGAATTGGCTTGCAGTTTGGTGGTATTGTGAATGATATTTATTTGCCCTGATTTCTCTCTCAGTGAGTTCATGGTTGGTCAACAGAATGTTGTTGATTTTTATGTGGTGATTTTGTATCCTGCAACATTGCAGAATTTGGTTATTGATTATAGGCATCTTTTGGGGGATATTTTGGGTCTTCTATGTAGAAGAGCAAATAAAGATAATTTGATTTTTTTCTTTCTATACATATCTCTTTTATTTCTATTTTTTGCCCACCTGTTCTTGCTAATGTTTCAAATACTGTTAAGTAGGAGTGGTGATAGTGGGCCTGCTTTCTCTTATTCCTGAATTTAGGCAGAAAGATTTCATTTTCCCCCATTTAATATGAATATGATGTTGGCAGTAGGTTTGTTATACATGGCTTCTATCAGATTGAGATATGGTCCTCCTGCATTTTTTTCTTCAGTGTTTTTTTAATCATGAATGAATTTTGGATTTTATCAAAAGCTTTTTCTACCTCTATTGAAATGATGTGTGATTTTTGTCCTTGCTTGTATTTGTATGACATATTACATTTATTGATTTGCATGTGTTGAACCATCTCTGCATCCTTAGGATGAAGAATACTTGGCATGATGTATGATTTTTTTGATGATTTGTTGTATTATATCTGCCAATACCTTGTGTGGAGTTTTGTATTTATATTCACTAAGGAAATTGGCTTATAGTTCTCTTTTTTTGTTGGATCCTTGTCTAGTTTTGGAATCAGGGTAATGTTATTTCCAAGAATGACTTTGGGAGTACTCCTTTGTTTTTGATTTCATGAAAAAACTTGTATTGAGGATTGTATCAATTAGGATCCCCTAGAGGAACATATCTAATATAATATAGATAAATGTACAGTGTCTGCCAAAAAAATTGTGTACACACTTAAGCAGTTTGCCATGCTAATAAATGTCTAGAAGCTAATGGCCACCACTTTGAGTAACTCTTGTAATTGTAGAGGCCAAAGGTCACTTGTATTAATCTCATGATTTCTCAACAAATTTAGTACTACAATATTTATACAAGTTTTTCTTTTCCTGAAGTGTGTATATGTTTTTTGGAGGGCTCTGTCTATGATACATAAGGATTTACAAGGTAGACTTACAGTGGATGCCACAGAGCCAGGTGTGGAATAATGCAGAAGGGCCATCTACATGCTGGAGAGCCAGAGGATCCAGTTAAAGGCCAAAGACCCAGAACTCACTGCAGAATCGCCTGCAAGTCTGTATCAGGAAGCCAGAGGGTCTGCACTGGAGGCACCAGAAGCCTGAAGACGGATGTCCAAGTCAATGGCAGAGATTGGATCTCCTCCACAGGAAAACAAGCAAACTATCTTTTCTTTTCCCTTTTGATTCTATCCAGGTTACAAACCTGTTGGTTGGTGCCATCCACACCCTCGGTGGGCCTTCCCTTTTAACAATACCACACATATTCAGAATTTGTGTTAAGCCAATCAGCTGTGTGTTTCTTATTTATGCCAACACCACAGTTAACTATCACAAGTCGTACTGGTGATAGATCCTTCCTGAAGCATTTTGTTTAAATTATTTTCTTCATGTTTACCCCTACCATAATTTATAACACTCTAGCTAAAATTGGTATCAATGTAATTTTAACAGTATATAAAACTTTGTTCCTATGTAGCTTGGCTTTCCCTATTTTACAACATCTTTATATATTGTAACATAGATGTATAGTTATTGTTTTATGCAGTTGTGTTTTAAAGCATATAGGAAAAAAGAGACATCATAAACCAAAAAATAAGAATATTGTATTTTTTCTTGTCCTATGTACTTGTCTTTACTGATGTTCTTTATTTTTCCATTCAGATTTAAGTTATTGCCTATTGTCCTTTCTTTTCAGCCTCAGTAACCCCTTTTAGCATTTCTTGTAGAGCAAGTCTGCTGGTATTAACTAATCATTTTTTCTTTTATCTTGGAATGTCTTAATTTCTACATTAATACTACAATGATTCTACCAAGGTCTAGCTTATGTACCATAAAATTTACCTACTTAAATTTTACAACTCTTCAGTGCATTCATGTCTATGTGTGACCATCACCACTGGTAACTTTGGAACCTCCTTGTCATCTCAAAAACCAGCCAATATCATTTAACTATCATTCCTTCCTGGTTTCTTTTAAGTCAATAAAAACACTTTCATTTTTATCGTATACTGTGCAAAGTTCAAACTACTGTTTCAGTTCTGAAAGAACTTATAATTTATCTGAGAAGAAAAAAATTAACAAATATACAGCAGCATGGTTCTGTCACTTTGAAGTTCAGGCTGTGGAAAATTGCATATTTTTAAATGGCCTAGTGGTATTTCTCATCCACATGCACCTCTGTGGAGTGAGCTCACCACTCCTCTGCTGGGAAGTGGAGACTCATTCTAATTTCCTTCTTGAATCTGGGCTGACCTCAGGAGCTGACTGTGTACTGCAGACTGTGCTGGAAAGGTGCTGCCTGACGACTGAGGACAGGTGAGGAGAAGGCTTGGCATCTGTTGCTTTCATCTCTTTTCGCTCTCTGGATGTTTCCACTGTGGGAGTGTGCTGCAGCAACCCAGGGGTCAGGTGGTGACATCAAGCTGTGTTCCAGTTGACGGTCTCAGCAGAAGCCAGCTTTTGCATACCCCTGAGTACCAATGTGTGAGTGAAGAGGGCTCCAGAAGGTTCCAGTTCCCACCCTCCAAGCCACTGCTAGTCAGCCAGTCTTCTTCTTAGCTGAGCCGCAGACAGCATGCAGCAGAGACACCACCCCTGCTGAGCTTGGCCCTCAGAATCCATGAGCATAGGAAGGCGGCTATTATTTGATGTCACTAAATTTGGAGAAGTTTGTTATGCAGGAAGAGATAGAGCAGGGACTTTCATTGCTTAATCCTTAGTCCCCTCTACAAAATGGAGGTGTCACATGGGTCTTAAAGGATTATTATGAAAAGTAAATGAGCAGATTCATGTGTAGCACTTAAAGCTGTACTTGAGACAGTAAAATTTAAAAGTTGAAAGAAAGATAAATGAAAGGCAGGTTGTTGTCTTGCCCCTGAAGGAAATGCTCATTGCTAATATAAAGGTCCAGGTCTTAATCCCTTACAAATGTAATACAAAATGGTGGAACTATTACTTAGAAGAATAAGAAGAGGTATCTGCTTAGACTGTTAGCACCAGCCTTGTTGATTAAATAGTTGATTTGCACATTTCCTCTTAAGTGAATTCTTACTGACTAGCTCTTAGGGACCAGGCAGGCACCCTGCAAGGTACTCCAGACAGAATAACTGGGTGATGGCATCAGCCCTGTGGAAGAGGCAAAAATGAACATGCTGTTGTGGGGAATGACTAAAGCTGAAGATTGTTCACATGTGGGTGGCTAGAGCAGTCAGCCCCAGAACATAGAAGGCCCAAGGCAAGCTAGGCTACCAAATTGTTAGGCAGAGGGGTTTCACCTGACACCAACCTGCTGAGTGTATAAATGCAGTCATTGGGTGGCTTCTTTTCTCCAACCGAGAGAGAGAGAGAGAGAGAGAGAGAGAGAGCTCCACTTGACCTCAGCTTTATGTATTTTGACTCCTGCCTTCATTTCTTCATGGTCCTTCCACCGGGAGCTTCTCAAGAGCTGTACAGGATGTGGTCTGCTAGCTGTCTCTATGGAGTGTGCTCAGTGCAGGAATTATAGAAGAGAACAGACCAATGGTTAAGCTCACAGGTCAAAGACCTTTCATTTCCAGCAGAGAGCTTTAGGGTAGTTCAGAGTGTGTGGGGCAGTGAGGTTGTGGTAGGCAGCATTCCAGGCAGACAAACAGCATGTGTAAGGGTTAAGGTGGAAGCCAGTGGTTGATAAGTATGGTCAGAATTGATAAATCACAGTTAGGGAGGGAGAGTGGGGATTGGGTCTGGAGGAAAGGACCAGGGTCTCTGAACGATGGAAGTCTGAAAGAAGAGGAGCTCTGATGATGATATTTGGACTTCATGGATGGAGAGGACTGAGTCATTTAACATCCTTACCTTATGAATGTGTACACACACACACACACACACACACACACACACACACACACACACAATTGAACAGTTAGGAGATGTTTTATCCTTTTAAAGCTACAGTTAGATTTTCTCCTGGACATGCCAAACTTATTGTGAACAGTACTTTCAAAATGCTCATTTGAGGCTGTCCTCTATCCTGAAGAGGGTAATGGGAGGTTATTTACACATGCACTTTAAGAATGGGCTGGAGAAATGTGCCACCTGGAGCTCCTTCAAAAAGAGAGTAAGAATTCCAGAGTGTGGTGATGATTCCCTGACACAGAGGGTAGAGTGTGCTAATCTGGGTCCAATCCATCACGCTAAAATGGGAAAACTCCATTTTTCAAACTTGCCATGTGTAGAAGACAGCGTTTGTGAGGCTCCCATTGGTGGTAAGAGAAGTAGCAGGGACCACGGAGATGAAGAAAAGATAGAGATGAACTGCTGGACATTATGAGGGAGGAAAAAGCACAGAACTCTTAAAGAGACTGTCCCTCTCAGACAAAGGAAGAACAGGCTCCTCGGGGCCTGCATGAGCCCCAAGGGGGTGAGGCAGGGTCTCTTCAAGTGGGGCACAGGTTGGATCCTTGATGACTTGGACGTAAAACAGCTGAATGCCTGGGAGCCTAAGTGAAGGCAGGCATCCAGCACGTCAGGGAGCATGGCTGAAAAGCAGAACCTCTGGTGGTGATTCTGGTGCATGAGTTAGGGGAAGTTAGGGGATCCATTAGGAACAGTGCCCCTTTGCTCTGGCTGCCCTTTAACCAGAGATCATTTTTTGGTGTGAAATTCTTGGGAGTTTGGTGAGAAGTTCTGCTCACACGTTCCTTCCTTAAGCATTGCTCTGAGAGGTGTGTGTATGTGTGTGTGTGTGTGTGTGTGTGTGTGTGTGTGTGTATGTACACATTCATAAGATCTCCCCCAGTTATCCACAGGAGGAGGTGTGCCAGCAGGTGCAAGAAGGCAAACAGGAAACCCAACCAAGACACAGAGCTGGATGTGCAAGCCCTTTGACAAAGGCAAAAATGGTGCTTACTTGGCTAATGGAGACCTTGAGTGAGGGGCCAATATTATGAACAGAGCAGATTATCCTTTCCTCCTAAACTTAGATTGAGTGAGCATTGGAACAAGAATAATTATGCAAAAAAAAAAAAGAATAATTATGCATACACCCCCATCTGGTCACAGAGCCACAGATCAGCAATTTTCGGGTAGCTCTGCTTTCTGAAACCCATGCTCAGGTGCTGCTCATCCTGTCTTTCTATAGCCTTGATGCTTCTATCAGACCCTGGTACCCCCGACTGCCAGTTCTGAGGGTCCTGTTGAGAATCCAGCCACCTGAGAGGAATCTAGCTCTCAGCCTGGTGGAGCCCCACTTTGCTTCCACAGAGGGAGGAAAGACCCAGAAAATGTACACAAGGTAGTGCAGGAGAGTGAAGCTGAATGCCCCCATCATGTGGGAGCCCTGAGTTCCTGAGCAAGAAAGTATGACTTACTGAGCCACAAGTCCTCCATGTGTGATGGGCATGGCAGCCCTTCCTCAGGGAGCCTTGCTAAAGCAGGTGGAAATGACTGACAAGGTGGTAGACGTCTAGGAAAAACCAACGTCTAGACGTTGGTTATGTACATTTGTTTAGAAACCACACTTTATGTAAAAGTATTAAACAGTGCAATTTAAATGCAATCTGTATTGACACCATTAATTTTTAAAACTCAAAACAAAATATAATGGAAGGGGCTGGGGATTTAGCTCAGTGGCAAAGCGCCTGCCGGGCAAG
>NW_004955469.1:2067100-2142419 GCF_000276665.1 Chinchilla lanigera | reverse complement strand
GGAAATCAGTTTGGAGATTCCTCAGCAAACTAGGTCTAGAGGTCCCATTCAACCCAACTATTCCTCTTCTGGGTATTTTCCCAGAAGATCTGAAAACATCATATCACAGCGATATATGTGCACCCATGTTCATAGCAGTGCAATTTGTAATTGCTAAATTGTGGCAGCAACCCAAATGTCCATCCACTGGGGATTGGATAAAAAGTTGTGGTACTTTTATATAATGGAATATTACTTAGCTATAAAGAAAGGTAAACTCGAGGCTTTTATAGGTAAATGGTCACCACTAGAGACCATGCTCATAAGTGAAATAAAGCAGACCTGCATGTGTAATCAATATATTGTCTCACTAGTGTAAGAACTTGAAAGACAGAAAAAAACTAGGAGATACGATAGACATTGTGAAATGAAAGGAAAATGCTCAAAAGTAAAGAGCAACTGGGGTGAGGGAAAAGAAAAAAGAAAGAAGAGTAAAATTATGTATATATGTGTATACAGGAAAGCTAACATGTTGTACTATCTACTTCCATCACTTTATTGAAAGGATGAGTTAATGATTAACTATTTGATCAATCTTGTGTATTTATAATTGTTTTCCTGAGTAATCACTTTGAAGTTATCAATATGTAATACAACAACCATTGTTATTTTCTGTCACCTTGTCTGTAATTCAGTAGTGCTTGTACTATTCTTGTTCTACTTTGTAAATGGTTGTCTGTCTCTTAATATGTTTTTGTTCTTTTACTTCTAAAATAAAAAAAAGCTGAATACTCTTAGAAGTGCATATATACCACATTTTCCTTACCATGCACCTGTCAGTGGATTTCTAGGTTGCTTCACTCTTTGGCTACTGTGGATGATAGGCAGTGACCACGGGAGTACAAATATTTCCTTGAAGTAACGTTGCTGCTTCCTTTGGATGTGTAGCAGATTAAGCTGAAGAATAAATTGCAATCTTTAAGTGTTATTATTTTTTTAAAGAAGGAAAGAAACAGTGGGGAGAAGGTATGTGGAGCAATGGAAAGAGGCCTGGATTTGGCTTTGAAGTCTTTAATATGAAAATAATACTCTATCTTTAGTGAACTTCTCAGGGTCTTAGTTTCCTTAATTACAGTATAAATATGGTAATAAAGCATGCACTCACAACCTTGTAAGGTTTTGAAAAACTCCAGTGATATAATGCATACAACAAGAAATTCTAAATTCTAAAATACTTTAGCATATTAGTTAATATTATTACAGAGTTGAGACAAAATTCTCCTATCTTTTATGGAAAGGGGATTTGGCATTAACCATGATTGTTGTACAACTTTAGATTACCAGACTCACTTAGACCAGAGTAGGCACTCTGGAATTTTGAGAAATGTATGATCTAATTTCTTTTTTGTTTTTGTAAAATTGTCAGACAAATTGTTCTTTTTTTTTTTTTTTTTCTTTTAACATCTGGTTTTCTTGGGTCAACCAGAGCTAGACATACCAAAAAAGCATAAAAAATATTTTTGGGATATATTTGCAGACACGAGTCACTTGGATCTTTTCATGCATTTTATTAGTTCTTATCTCAGCTCAGCCCAGACAATTAAGTTTTTCAATATTCCTCATCTGCAAGATGATGTAGTTATCAGGTGAATCTATGTTATATCCAGCTTCACTGAAAAGTTGTTGAGACTGTGCTGTTCAAAGTCCTTTACAAATAGGAAGACAGGGCCAAAACTGTTCAGGTTGTCTGTGTTGGTGCTATGGTAGGAGACATGCTCATCAGAAAGGTGGCTCATCGCACATGGAATGCCAGGTGAGACCTCAGTCCTGCCTGCGTGGGCACCTGTGCCCTCTCACTGGCAGCCTGTAGCTAACATGAGCAGCTGTTTCCTTCATTTCTTTGCAAGCCACAGCCACCCTGAAGTTAGATGTCATCTTCTTAGCTACAGAGGTGGGGACAGTGCTAATGAGAGGAAGTTGTTGCCTGGTGTTCTCCTTTCCTTCCTTTCAGGCCAAGGCCATCATTGTCCGTTAACCTAGATAATAGCAACCAGTTAGTTAGGGTAAGTCTCATTCTGGGCTCAACTCCACTGACTCAGTTGGGCCTTTGAGAAGAGATTATATTATTAGCCACCTGCCCAGAGGGTCATGTAGTCTCAACAGGAGGGTATGAAATGAGTGTGCCCAGACCAAATTGCTGCTAAGTTTACCAAGAGGAGTCTCCATCTACATATAATCAAGTAGTCAGTCAGTGCCTGTTGTCCAAACACAAGATGCTACACAAACGGATGAAGGGAGAGCTGCTCACTGGATACTTCAAACACTGAGCCTTGTGCAATCAGCATTCATTCATTCATAAAATAATTAAAAAGATATTGATTGCATGTCTGTGGGCTGGGCACTATCAGGGTCCTCAGACCTCAGTTGGGACTACCAGTGGTTCTTTTACCCATGGTGCTTATAACCTACAAGTGGAGAGAGAGTTGAATTAAAGGACAATTATTCAACTATAAACCCACTATGGTCATAAGTGCTAGGAGGCAAAGGCAGAAAGTGCACAGATGGTAGCAAAATGGCGGATCCAATTCAGCTTGAGCATCAAGAAAATTTCCTTGAGGAAGTGCTTTCAAGCTGAGATCTGAAGAGAGAGGCTGAGTCAGCTCAGGAGGGGGTTCCAAGTAGAAGCCATTGTGGACTTTGTTACAGGAGGAACCACCCCAGGGGTCTGAGCAGCTGAAAGAAACTGCGGTGTGAAGTTAAAACAAAAAGTGAGGTCATCCTTCCTAGGGCTAGAAACGAAGGGTAGAAGTCAGCTTTCCTGGTGCTTATACACAATATTAGACACCTAAAACTGAAAGCAAATAGTTCTGGAAGTTCAGTCCATGGTCACTGGCTGAAACCTTCTGGCATGGTGGACATGGTGGAGCAAAGCTGCTTAGTTCATGGTGCCCAGAAAGCAGAGCTGGGAAATGGTGCTCAAGATGAGCAGGTAAAGGACCATATACGGTACCCAAGGTCATATCTCCACCACCCAAGCAGACACACCCAGGGGCATGCTTTATTAACGCGCTAGGTATTTCTTAGTCCATGGAAGTTAACATATCAGGATTAAGGTTCACAGATAGTCAGGAGTTGGACCATTAAAGGCTTTGTGACTAGGATGCAAATTCTTGTTTATACCCAATGATCAATGGGACAAAAACAAAGAGTTCAAGTAGCCTTTATGAAGTACAGTGTGTAGTGATAAGTATGACTGTGGAGGTTTCTGATTGGAAGCTAGTACTATAATCAAGGTGGAACAAGATGGTAGCTCAGAAAAACTAGACCAGTGGTAGAAAAATGGAGGTAAGTGGACAGAAAAGAGAGCTTGGTAAGGGCCATGAAATCTGACACTAGATTAGACTTTTATTGATGATGCAATGTGTGCACTATGACTCCTTGGTTTTGGTCTGCATGATTGGAGAGATGAAGGTGCTGTCTGTTTGATAAGGAATCCTGGAGGATGAGCAGCCATGAGAAAACCTCACAGGTGCATCTTGCACATATTGTCAGCGAGGTGCTATGTGCTATCTATGTGTAGACACAGAGTGGGTAGCTGGGTACCTGTGACTCCAGCTGAGAGCAAATGTCAGGATGGGACATGTGAGCTTGGCATTCACTGCTGTGGAGGTGGTAACTGAGGGCACAGACAGGAATGCAATGGAACTAAGCACAAAGGGTTGTTCCTGCTGATGGTCTTGCTCTGCCTCGACTGCCAAGTACAGTTCCCAGTCACACACTGAGCTATGCATTTTTAGGACCTTGAGTATTTTTCCTTCAGTCTCCACAAGCTTCTTTTCAAGTGAAAAAAGAGTGTGCACACACGTGTGTGATGTGAGTCTTCACATGAAGGTTGTCTCCATTGAAAAGTTACCATGGGCTAAGTTGAGATTTTATTTTCAAACACTGCTCTCTGCCGCTTTTCAAATGGAGGGAGTAGAGTGGCTTTTCATGGATTGTGTCAGTTTGGGGTTTTTTGAAAGGGGAACAATACAATACAGGACACATATTTTATAAGACTATTTATAATAGTCACCCAAAGAATCACATATAAGAGTGTACAGGAAATCTGTCCACACGCTAGAGACCAGAATCCAGCTGATGGCCTGGATCTTGTGATAATTTCCTGCATGAGTCCAGCTGAAGACTTAATGCCTGTAACAGTGCCTCTATGAATCCAACTGGAGACCCAGAGCCCATGACAATGTCTCATGCGGGTCTGTTTCACGGATCTGTGCTGGGAAGGCACGAAGGTCAGTGGTGGAATCTAGTAAGGCTGTGCCAGTGGGATGAAGGATCTGTGCTAGTAGGCTGAGGGATCTGCATTGGAGCCAGAAAGTGAAGTGATAAGTAAGAAACAGAGCTGCTCTGAAAGGTACGACAGCCATCCTCAGCAACAATGAAGTCCGGAGCTGATGATGATCAGGACAGCTGAGCTCCCTTTAGGAAAGCCAATGTGATAAGCTTTTGCAGCAGACTGAGATGTGCACCTTCTTCCCCTCCAGAGCCAGGAAGCGACGTTTACAGGGAGCACTAGAGCTCCCCCAAAGTGAACCAAAGCTATTCTCAGTGATTACAAGGTCTTGAGCTCCTTGGAGGATGAAAACAGACAGGTTCATCAGGAAAGCCAACATGATGAGTTCCTCCAAGAAAACCAGAAGCTCCTTACAGCTTCTCTCTGCTTCCAGCAGGCTCCCAGCAGGTTTTACCAGCTCCCAAAAACCTTACTTCTTCTTCTCCAGTTCTGCCTCTTATGCTGCTGGCAACAATCCTCAAGTGGGCCTCCCACACCCAGCACCATGCTTACTCAGTTCAGTTGGGAGTTATAAGTTGACTACCAGTTGTCAATCCACTACATAGGTGTAACTTGTATTAAAGAAACAAGCCTTTTACTAAGTCCACACCTTCTTTCTCTTAGGTTCTTATGACTTGGGACATTAAAATTAGTCAGATCTTATTGCTAGTTTTCTCAACATTTCACTGCCCACAAACAACAGGATGGATGTACTTTTTATTTCAGCAAGGTTTACCAGAAGTTGAACCACATGTCTTGGCACATGACTGATTCCCAAAATGTGCCTTGTGGCACAGCATAGCCTGGGTGCACTCTATCCCCATGATGCCCAGCACTGGCTGTTGGTGGAAAGGATGCCATCTGAGGTCTGCGTCTGCCCATGCAATTGTATGGCTGAGTTTTCATTGATAGCTATTTCATTGGTTTGATTTATATTGACAGGAACACACCTTTAAAATGCTTTCCATATAATTTTTCTTAGGTGATTTTCTTAACTTCTTTATGTTTTGATGGAAAGATAGAGTTCTTCAGGGACAGAATGTAGATTTAAAAAGGGGAAGGTTTCTGTTTGTGGCTGGTAGGTTTACCCAAGGCTAAGATTCTAGGTCTACTTTTTTCTTTTGTTTGTTTTTGTTTTAAACTGATTCATAAATTTTCTGGTAGAATATATATATATATTATATATATTTTTTTCTTTGAGTTAATTACTAAGCAATATGAGTGTGTACCCACTATCCTCTGGAATCATGTCCTAGAGTACCAAGAAAGAAAGACATGATTCATGACCTTAAGACACACATTTTTATGAGTTGAAGAGACAGAAAGAAAATAGGTAACGTGAGGTGATGAGATGACAAAGATGTAAGATGAGAGTAACCAACCAGAAGACAATGAAGTATTTCTTGGTGATGTATAAATTTTTTTTATTAATTTTTGTGTAAAATTTAGAAATACATAATGATCATATTCACTAGAGAATTTGTACCTTTACATGATATATCTTGGTTCTTCTTCTTTCTTCAACCCCTTCTTCTCCCTTCAACACCTCTTCCCCTCCTTATTTACTAAAGCTTTGTTTCCATTTTCATTCTTCTTTTCTCTTTTTTCTTTTCCCTTCCTTCCCCACTCCTCCATTCCTTGTTTCCCTTTCTCTTTGAATGTTTTCTTTATTATACATATCTATCATACATTTTGGTCCTTATTTAACCTTTCAGTTTCTCACACAACTCTGCTGATTTTTAAAGCCACATGGTTTAAAAGACGGGGTTTGGGTAATCTATATGAAACAGACACACTCATAGTCTCCTTCAGGTGCAGAAGGGACCCTGCAAGAGGAGAAAGCAAGCAACAGAGGGAAAGTAGTTTTACCCCAGAGGATATGACTAGGATCTTACAAATTATAAGGAGGGACAATGTAGATTCCAGAAAGGTGGAGACTCCCAAGAGTTTGAGACATCCAATATGCAAAGGAGCCACTTCAGGCAGTAAGCTCTCAATGACAGTGGCATGTAGAATCTGTCAGGGTGTCACAGAAGGGACTGATTTGTGTGGAACACTGGGCTATACCAGGGGATTTCAACTTATTTTCAAGAAGTGATTTTTAAAAAAATGATTTCTTACAGAATTGCATAAAATCAGAATTGTTCATGTGTGTGTGTGTGTGTGTGTGTGTGTGTGTGTGTGTGTGTGTGTGTGTATAGGTATTGGGTAAAAGCAGTGCTACTTTGGTTGAACCCCCACCTTCTTAGTCTCATCTCTCTTATGAATGTGCTATGGCACTGCTTTAGAATTCCAAGGGCTTGAGTAATCCCTATCCTCATTACACAATATTTAAGGGCTCCTGATTCTTTTCCAGAATTCTGTGATTATTTCTATAGAGGAATCATTCTTATTTGAAATGGATCATTAGATGTGTTTCTTTTCTTTGTGCTTTAATTCCTGAAACATATGGGATTTCACAAATTAGATTCAGAACTGTTTAGCCCAAAGTTTAGTTCAGACCTATCTAAACACATTTTGAGTTACAACACATAAATGATTACCTCCCCCAAAGGAAGACCGTATGAGATCTGGTAATATAACTTTTAGATACAAACTACTTGAAATCAGATTGTATGACAATGAGGAAGTATAGCATTAAGTAACCAGTTCCAATAGCTTTGATCAGCATGTATTTAGAGTGTTAAAGAATTATGTGTTTCTTTCAACTCTGTCTGGCATAGAGGATCTTTTGAAGCTCACATGTAGGCAGTTAATCTTAACTGGGTTCAGTGATTTATAACAGGGAGAAACACGCTCTTGTGGATCCAGAAAACTAGTGATTTTGTCCGTAAGCTACTAATAAAATTAGAAAGATGTCAAACCGAGAACAGATGCATTGCAGAGGCCACTGCTTGCAGGTGCAAAAACTTGGGCTTATTATTCAGCAATAAGGAAAAATAGCAGATTGGATTTGAAAAATAAGACTAATTTTTTTACCAGCCTTTCTGATGTATATATCTTTGATGCAAAACACATAATTTACAGGACAGACACTGGTGAGTATGGCCATTGCCACCTTAGTTTTAGTAGCCTAAAGCAAAAGGCAATTTGGTTCCCAACACTCAGGGTATGTGTGGGTAAAGTGTGGTTTCCAGACCACATGGGAATATTTTGAGTACTCTCATAGAAGCTACACAGATACATGGGAAACACATAGGATCAATTTCTCCAGAATGAGATATAACATAATACCATTGACATAAACTGAAGATACGTTACACAAAGCAAAGAAGAGGATATTTTGTCAAGGCATATGCAAACGCGTATAGGAACTCTGGGATGAGATAAAAAGAATAAAGGCAGTGGCCAAATGATTAGCTGTTGTTCAGTATAAAACCTAATGGTATATAGAAGACACATACAAAGTAAAATTTTGAAGTTAAGAAATTGGTTTCATCTGTGTCTGTGAGAATGAGAGACAGGTCTCAGAGGAGGAAGTACTTGAGCTATCACAGATTATGAAAAATTAGGAGAATTCAGATAATGTAGTGTGGGAGCTCTGTGAGATAGGGTGACTCCTACAGGCAGGGTACATATCATATCACACATGATCTGGTATGCCATATGAGCAATTTGGGTTTTATCACAGAGGGAGTGGAGCTGGTAGAGGTTGTAAACAGAAAGAAAAAAAAAAGAATGAATTAATATGCAGACCACTGTGTTAGTCATATTTCCATTACTATGACAAAATACCTGAGGCAATCAGCTTAAAAAGAGACAAATTTTCTGTGGACTCAGAGTTTTGGAGGCTTTGGTTTATGGCTTGTCAGCCCCACTGCTTTTGGGCCTTAGGTGAGGCAGTCAGAGTGGCGGGAGTGTGGAGAAAGCTGCTCACACAATGGCAGCCAGGAAGCAGAGACAGGAAGAGGAGGGGCTGCGGCACATTCTGGATGACCTAACTTTCTTTCACTATATCTCCACCTCTTAAAGCACCTCCCAACAATACCACATGCTGGTGACCAAACTTTTCACACATGGGTCTTTGGGGGACTTCCAGATCCAAACTGTAGCATTCCTCTTGAGAAGCCAGGAGGACTGGGGGTGAAGAGAGAGTAGATAGTAGATGGATAGACAGATATGAAGTGAAAAATTTGAAATAATCTGTGTAAGAGAAAAAGAGTATTTGAGTTAAAGAAGTAACAGTGGGAATGAATGCTGGGAAAAGATGCTGGAGATGCTA
This sequence comes from Chinchilla lanigera, assembly GCF_000276665.1. Classification (NCBI taxonomy): domain Eukaryota; kingdom Metazoa; phylum Chordata; class Mammalia; order Rodentia; family Chinchillidae; genus Chinchilla; species Chinchilla lanigera. The sequence continues at coordinate 2,133,885 of NW_004955469.1, read as the reverse complement.
AGAGTCAAGTTAGGACACTGTGACTGATTAAAAGAAATTGGAAGGTGAGCACAACCTCAGGATGGACCCAGGTTTCTGCCTTGAGTAACTGGATAAGTGACAAGAGTAGGTTTTAGGAAGAGGAGATTTAGTTCACTCTAGCACGTGTTGGGTTTGAAGCACAGAGGGGCTATTTGAGCAGTGATGGGAATTGGTAATCAGGCCTTGTTTCTAAGAGAGTGGTCTGAAATAGAGATATACGTTTGGGAATTGAGGCAGGGAAATCAGAGCTGCTTCTGTTTCAAATTCTCAGGGGAAATATGTAGAAGAAAAAGAAAAAGTACCAAGCATTCCTGAACACAAAGGAATAAATAGAGAAAGGAGTAATAAAGGAAGATGTTCAGGGTATAATAAAGGATGAGAGCAAGAGAAAAAGAAATCTGCAAATAAAACAAAATGTAGGAGAATGCAGTATCTTGGAGGCCTGGGGCCTTGAGGACTTGAGTGTGTAGAAGAGGCTTTCTTCACTTCAAGATCTGACCATCAGCAGGCATTCTTGATGGCAGCCCGGAGCCTCAATCTTTACTGTTCTTCCTTTTCCATCTCCACCTTCCAGGCTGCAGCCACCATCACCTCTCCTGTGATGGCTCTTTTGCTTCTACTCTACTCAAAATCACAACCAGATTCTTCATTTCAATTTTATTTATTTTATTTATATATTTATTTATTGTTGTTGTTGTTGTTGTTTTTTTCCCTGGTACCGGGAATCAAACTTACAACTTTGCGCTTGCCAGGCAGGCGCTGTGCCGCTGAGCCAAATCCCCAGCCCCTTCATTTCAGTTTTAAAGTACACCATGTCACTTCTCTGCTTATAAACTTTCAATCACTTCTTTTTATGTGTAGAAAAAAATTCATGCTAATCTGGCCTACAAAACCCTACAACATCTGCCCTTTGCTGGCCTATGGACACTTCTCAGGCCATTTTCCCCTCTGACTTTCCTTGAACTCCTTTCTGCTCCTAAGCCTCAACAAGTTCTTTCCCCCAGTGCTAGCATGGCTGGCCCATTCCTATCCTTCACGACTCTACTCAAATATCAGAAGCTCTAAGTAATTTTCCCTGATCACTGTATCCCTCCATTACTCTTAATTACTGTAGTTCATCATATTTTGTTCCTTTCATATAATTTCTCATAATAGGAATAAGGTTCGTTTGTACCAATATAAATGATATTTTATGTCTTGCACTTGACCATCTCAGTAGTGCTGTGAGGTGAGATGCCTGGATACGTCTCAGTTCTTTTAGGAAAATGGAGTGACCACAGATGGTACTGGGAAAAGAAATGAGTGAGGTGATGCTGCATGGGAGAGTCTAGAAGACCAAAGGGTTGAAGTCAGGGGCAAGAGAGGTTAGAGGCAGTAACGTGGGAGAAATCAGCGGATTGTGGGCCTGTCTGGGAAAGTCTTGACCACAGCATAGAGCTTGTGTAGAGGTCTGGAAGGCAGCTATGTCTGACTGCCAGGAGTCCCTGAAAACAATTCCCTTTGCTTCAATTCCATCCTCCAGACTCACATGAATTTCTGTCCATGGGAAATTCTAACATGGACCATCTGAAGGTGGGTGTTTCAAATGATCCAGTTCTCAGCCTTTTAAGGGACATACAATTTTGGTGCCAAGATATCAACAACAAACTGAACATAATAGTATCTTTATCCCTATTTTTTCAGCAAAAGAAAGTAACAAAAAACTGATACACAGTTTTCACCAGGGCATGAAACTAAGAAGGAGAAGACTCAATCCTCTGGCCACTGGAGCTTCCTCCCAGCCCTAGGGCCTTGTGCCTTCCGTACAGGGACCCATAGCCACAGGGACCTGTCTTTTTCCCACCACCTCTCGCAGTAGTTAATACACAGGAAGCACACATCAAAGTTTACAGAAAATAAATTAATTCAAGACTGACAACTTAGTAGTAATAAGCAATGATAACAGTAAGAATGAGCATAACCAGTGCCAGTGAAGCACGGGGTAAAGATTAAATTAGAATGGATTGAAAAGTAAATGAAGATGAGAATGTAGAGTCTTTTCTGTGCAGATACTCACACCTATGCCGATGATTGGATGGTATATAAATGTTGGTATTCTCATTACATGGTTTCCTTTTCACTGAATTTTGCCTTTATTTTGCAATATGCCAATCACCTCAGGCATATTTTCTTGCCATAAAATTGACTTCTAGGTTTCTTGACACCCTCTAGGTTTTTTAATATATATCATGACTCTCATTATTTGATAAGAAATTCTAGTCTCTTCACAGGAGACAGCCTCTTCAAAAAAATGTGGTACAATCACTTTCTCTTTTCCTTCTTTTCTTCCTTTTCTTGTTATTTTTAAGAACTTTTTATCGAGACATAAAACTCTTAATGGAGATAAACACACACACACACACACACACACACACACACAGACCTCCACACTTACACACTCCAGAAAAGACATAGAACATGCCAGTCCCATAGGAGACTCCCATGAACCTCTTCAAATTGCTACTTCTACTTTGTTTTATTTTCTTTCTAAACCTTGACTGTGGACATGTGTAGTTTGTTACATCACAATTCCTCCTCTACAATCATGTGAATATACTACAATTTATTTTTTCATCTTATTATTGGTGGTCAATTTTTTATTTGTACTGTTTTGTTATAAACAAATTTTCTAGGAACAGTTTAGTACATGTCATTTGATGGTAACTCATAACTTATTTCATTGTAAATGTAAGTAGGAATGCCACTTCTACCTCATTGTGTGTGTGTGTTTAGTTTTAGTAGATACTACCAAAACTTTTCCACAATGATTGACTAATTTAAAATCCCACCAACAATGAAAGTTCCAGATGCTCCACACTCTCACAACTCTTAAAATTGCTAGGAAATTTTTTGCTTCAAGAAATTCATTATCTAGGAAGAAAAATTCATACACAGGGGCATACCTGTAGCTAAATACAAAGGGCTGGACAATGGATGTACAGTGGAATGAGAATTAAGGACCTAGGGCTAATCTTAGCCTTTACCCTTTAACCAGAACTCCAGAAACAATCCTGCAATTGCTGCTTCAGTTTCTCCTTTCCTACCATCTTTTTATGTTTAATGATTATATAATTTACATTCAACAAAGTGCACAGGTTTCAAAGGATCAGTTGGATAGGTTTTGGCAATTAGACCCAGCCATGTGACTAACACTCAGAACAAGTTACAAAACACATTCTTCACAATCCCAAGTGCCCTTGCTCCCCTCTCTAGCCAGTCTGCTCTCTTAATACCTGCCAACAGCACTAACCATTTTTTGATTTCTATTTCCCGCCAATTGCACTTCCTCAAACCTCAGCAGATTTCTTTGGGGCAAGCTGATTGGAAGTTTGGGGTTTGATTGGATTCTAGTGCTTGAACATGGTCAGCATGACATCAAAAGTGATGGCTTCTTTTCCTCTTAGTAAAGTACTTGTACCTTGGCTACACCCATGATTGGCAAATACCCTAAGGTGGACAGTACTCAATTTACCCCTAAAAACACATTTTCTGGAAATTTAAATGATTTAGCTGCTTCTATTCTGTAGTTGTGTGATATCTTTAAACATATTTTTTAAAAATATTCATCTATTTTTTCCCTAACTATTAAAGCAGAAATGTTGGGCTACTATGTCTTACTTGGCACTACATGAGATTAGAAATCTACTTTCTTTGTAAAAAACTATCTTGAAAGGATTTTCCAAAAGTACCTATTAGACACCTGCTTTATTCTTAAAGTTGTACTATGGATGTCAGGAAAAGAATCCAAGGAATGATCCTTTCATCAAGGTAGTTGACAAGTATTAGAGACAGAAAAACAGGCCCAAGTGAAACTATTAGCACAACAGTAAGGTTGAACCTAATGGGAAAGTGCGTGAAGTCGGATAAGTTATCTCAGCTTCTAGAATTCAGCTTTGTCAGTTGCAAGTGAGAGGTTTGCTTTCCATCAGTGGTTATCAAACACTGAGCCGGATGATGGGGCTGGCCAGCTGAGTAGCAGCCCAGGATATTCATCTAGATGAGGTGTTAAAACAGCAATGGAAATATAATCAGATGGGGAACCCCGAATGGATCAGAGGCCCCTCAGGAAGGGTACCATATGTGATCTTAGAATAAGCCATGTGGGATATTGGGTGAGATTCCCAAGGAGTATGCTAAGAAACACCAGATGGAGGATAAACCCTTCTAAAGAGTGGAATCTGCTTCACCGCAGAGCTTATGTTCTGCTGATCTGCAAGTTTGGGTCCCATCCAAGATGCCTGGGACAACAGTGATGAAGCCAGAGTTCCCACCAGCAGCCTGTACTTTCTGCTCCTGCACACAGCCTTCAGCATTTCTACATAAATGATGAACACATATTTTTAAAATACGATCTGAATGGGAAACATTAGTATTAGCTCCGCATGCCACAGCCTAGTTCTTTACACATGACTCCTTTCCAAATGAAATTTTACACAGAACCCCAGTACAAAACCAAAAGAAAAATCGTCTGGTGAAATTAGATGCAAGAACATGGGCCTTTGTCTGCTCATCTTCTCTTTAATCTTGTTGAAAAAAATGTCACATCCTAGGCCCCAGTGGAGAATTGTTTGGAAACTGCTATGCTGCATAATTTCCACTTTTTAAACTTCTAAGGTTCTGTGATTCTGTGATGAGGTATAACTATCTAGAGAATCAAACTGTAATACTTCATTCTGTTCTAATTATCATTTATCAATATTAATACCTTTGATTGTCTAATTAAAAGATTTTTGAGAAAAATAAAACATTCACATAGTATGTGTATAATTATTCCTTATATATTAAAACCTTGGAATGTGAGTAACTTGTTCTGTGAGTGTTCCACAAGAGGAATAAACATTTTTAACTAATTTTAACTTGACAAAGTGGTGATATCTTTCAGTACGATGCAGAACATCACAACTGAGACAATACTCTCCCCCCCACACACACTCCCTGTGGGGCTGTGGGTGATCATCTCCCAAAAGCAAGAGGCTATGAAGCAGATTTTATTTGGAGAGGGGGAGGAGAAAAAGGCAGAGGAATCCCTTGCTTCAAATGAGATTAGGGAGATGTGTACAAAGTGGGAAGCAGTGTGAAGTTTTGTAGAAAAGCACCATCTGAATAGGGTTGTAGCAGTGTGAGTGATGAATTTGTTTAACAACAGTGCAATGTCACATTAGCTAATCCTCAAAACGAGGCAAAAGTAAGTATCATTGGATAGGTTCTTTTTTAAAGTTACACACACAAAAAAGATTGCACTGAGCCAATAGATAGCAATGATTCTGTTAGTGACGGTGAAAGTTGTCCTACACAATAACCCTCCTCTCTTGTCTCCTTCACACCAGCAATGAAGGTTTTCAAAGGTAAGTACAAGTTAATTTGTTTATTCTTTCTTTGCATTTTTATTTTCTGTATTACTTTATATTACAGTATTGTAATCATTTTTATACACATAGTTTTTGGGTTGTGGGATGAGTCATCTGAGTTTCCGTTATTTCTCATAGGACAATTTGCTTTGATATACAAGTGCTTTGCATTACAAGCATGTTTCTGGAACAAATTATGTTCACAAACCAAGGTTTTACTGTATTTTCTGTTTCATTTAGAAAAATTCTTTTCTGTTTTCTTTCTTTCTTTCTTTCTTTCTTTCTTTCTTTCTTTCTTTCTTTCTTTCTTTTTCTTTTTCTTTTTCGGTACCGGGAATCAAACTTACGACCTTGCACTTGCCAGGCAGGCGCTGTGCCACTGAGCGATATCCCTGGCCCTCTTTTCTGCTTTCCTAAACATTTTTTATTAGTACATGTTAGTAATACAGAATGGTTAGGTTCATTTCGAGAAACTGGGGCATGCATTTAACATACCTTGATCATTTCCAGTCCCATTACTTCCTTTTCCTTTTCCTCCCATTCCCTCTGACCCCCTTCCCCATCTCCAAAAGTTTACCTTCTAGTTTTTGTCTTCTCTTGTTTATTTTTTTGGTTTCTTATAAAAGGAAATATGCAGTATTTAATTTTCTGAGTCTGACTTATTTCAATTAACATGATGGTTTCCAGTTCCATCTATTCTGCTGCAAATGACATGATTTCATTGCTCTTTATGGCTGGACAATCTTCCATTGTGTATATATACACCACATTTTCTTCATCCTTCCTTCGGTTGACAGGCATCTAGACTGTTTGCACAGCTTAGCTATTGTGAATTGCCTGGCTATGAACATGAGATTGCATGTATCACTACAGTATGTGGTCTTTAATTATTTTAGGAATATACCCAGGAGTGCTATAGCTGGATCAAATGGAATTTCTGTTTTTAGGTCTTTGAAGGACCTCCATACTGATTGTCATAGTGCTTGTACTAGTTTGTTCCCACCAGCACTGTAGAAAGGTTCCTTTTTTCCCCACATTCTTTCCAGCATTCATTGTACATTTTGTATTCTCAAAGATATGCATTTTAACTGGAATAACATAATCTCAAAATTATTTTGATTTGCATTTCCCTGATAGCTAAAGATGTTCGACATTTTTTCATATCCTTGTTGGCCATTTGTACTTCTCGTTTTGAGAAGACTCTATTCAGTTCATTTGCTCACGTTTTGATTTGCTTATTTGTTTTTTTGGAGTTGTTCTGAGTTCTGTATATAGTCTAGATCTGTAGTGGCAAACATACAGCACACATGCTGCCGGCAGCTGTTTGTTATGATCAAAAGCTCTAAAATGTTCACCATCACCAGTCCAGGTAACAATCCCCTATCTGAAGAGTAGCTAACAGAGGTTTTCTCCATTCTGTGGGCTGTCTTTTCACTCTGTCTATTGTTTCTTTATCTTTGCATGAGCTTTTTAAATTTTATGTCATCCCATTTGTTAATTCTTTTTTGTTGTTGTTTTTGTTTTTCTTTAGGTACCAGGAATCAAACTCACAACCTCACGCTTGCCAGGCAGGTGCTGTGCCACTGAGCTAAATCCCCAGCCCCCATTTGTTGACTCTTGGTACTATTTCCCAAGCTATTGGAGTTCTACTCAGGAAATCTTTTCCTGTGTGTATGGTGGCTTCAAGTATTTCCCCTACTTGATTTACCAGCAGTTTCAAAGTTTCTGGTTTTATATATATGTGTTTGATAGATTTTCATTTGATTTGGGTACAAGGTGAGAGATAGGGATCTAATTTTAAGTTTATGCATACACTGTCCAGTTTTCCCAGCACCATTTCTTAAGCAGACTGTCTTTTCTCCAGCCTATGTTTTGTCTACTTTATCAAAAATCAGGAGGTTGTAGGTGCACGCCATTAGGAGGTGGCATTTCAATTTTGGGTGTGCTGAGTGCTCAGCTTCACTTCATTCAGAGCACCTTACTTCTCTGCCTCTGTTAAGCTGACAATGAAGACTGCCAGATTCTGAGCACCAACTCTCACGTGGGCCCAAATCCCTGCGGGCAGATGCTTGGTTCCTTGGAAAGCACTCAGCAAGTCTTCATCCAGGAAGACATTGCTCCTGCATAGGCCAAAGAGAGTAGAGAAGGAGCGGCATCCATGAACCTAGCACCACTCACCAGGTAGCTCTTCACTCATAGGCTCAAAGCCCATTCTCTCCACACTGCTCCTTCTGAGAAACTGCAGAGAAGACTCCCTCAGGTGGTAGCTTTCCTCTCATGCATTTTCTGAGTTTGAGGCAGCATAATCATATTCTCTAGGACTAAAAAAAACTAGCTATTACTCTTTTCTTGTTTTTTTTTGGCTTTATTTCTTCTTGCACATGATAGTACTTCAGTAGCATATTAAAGATGGGGCCTGTTAGGGTTTCGACCAAGAATGTTCTGCTTAGGCCTCATGTGCTCATAGGCAGGACTTTGGGAAAGTAATATAATCACGAGGGCTGATTATAATTATAATCTTGGGGTCTGCTCAGAAGAATCTGATTACAGGGTCAGGGTGACCTGGAAGGATATGCAGTGGTACTTTGGCTCACAAATTTAATTTGTTGTATGATTTTGGAAAAGATGGCAACAATTGTGTTTGTGCAGGAAAGATGGCTGCAGTTGTGTTTGTCACTGGATGTAGAGTTTGCAAACAAAAGCAAAATGTGGCCAAACACTTTTGTTTGCAAACCAAATCTTTCATGAATGAAAACATTTGTGAACTGAGGTACCGCTTTCCTCCCCGGTTCATCCCTTTGCTCTTTGCACCCTGGTCATCATGATTAAGCAGCTCTCCTCCTCCCAGGCCTTTCCATCATGCGATTCAGCCTTGGAGCCAGCTGACCATGGACTGTAACCATGAGCCAAAGTAAACCTCTCTTACTTTAACTTGTCCGCACACTGAGAAAGTGACTAAGATAGGACCACTCTTGGTGTAAGCAATTGGGGTACATTGCTGGCAGAGACTTTTAAAATGGCAATAAAACTAACTGAACCAAAGTCTGTTTTTTATGATTATCCAGGTCAGGTATCTTTTTAAAGATACCCCAAAGAAGTATCTTTAAAAATAACCTAACTTCTGCCCAGTTTGTTTGGTTACTGTAGAGTCTTGATAGTATGTAGGTACATTTAAAATAAGCACATTTGTTTACTACTTATTCTCCAACAAACATGACCTTCCACAGGGAAGTGACTTTGGAAATCTCCCAATTGTACGATTGACACTAGCACATTTGGACTCAATTCTATATGTTTGTTTCAAGAGTAAGTTCATGAAGCTTTGGGATCATTCATTCTTATTTTTCTTGTCTTTTTTTTTTTTTTTTTTTTGAGACAGCGTCTCACTATGCAGTTCAGGCTGGGTTTAAATCCTCTTTGTAGCCCTGGCTGGTCTCGAGTTTGCAATGATACTACTGCCTCAGCCTCCCAAGTGCTGCGATTACAGGTGTGCACCACCACACCTGGCCATTTTCATTTCTTTGAAGCTATTTGTGCTGTATATTCCTACACTAAAGACAGTGGTTTTCAAATACACAATGACAGTGAGTGCAGTGATTGTAAAGATGAAGAAATGGAACTTGAGTTACTTCCATTATTTCATTCTATGTTTTAAGTTTTATTTATATTTAAATTTAAAGCAGCAATATACACAGCAACTCTGAGCTGTAATTTTTATAGGAAGTACAAATTTTAATATATACAGGAAATATCTTACTAAATTAGAAAAATGCTTTACAATGGAAATATTTTTATAAATCAAATCTTTGCTTTAAAGTATGGAACAAATCAAGGAAACAATGATTCTTACTGAAAGTAGTTTTGTCATAAAGAGGAAGGGAGTATTAAAAGATGATCCTGCTGTATGTCAAGTATACTGCATGCTGCTGCTTTATGTCATTTCAGTGAACTGGGGGAAAGAATGTTCAGTCTGCCATTTTGAACTGGAAGCAAAGGTACCATGAGAAAATGGTATTCAAGAGGTTAAATAAGTTGGTTAAAGTGATGACATAAGTCATTAGTGGAACTGGAGCCTCACGCACATTACCTTTTAACAGAACTGTCCTTTTCTTTAATGGCAATAGTCTGTCTGTGGAGAATTTCCATGCACTTCCAGTTTTGCTAGTCAGCCCAGGCTCCTCTCAGCTCTCACACACTCTGTACTTCACCTAACGCTTCTCACATTGTACCTGTGTTTTGCTTCTGCCTGAACTGTGATCTCCTTAAGGGTAGGGATCATTGCTACGGATCACTATCTCTCCCACAGAACAGAGCTTATTTACTACAGGTTCGAGGAGTGGTGGCTAGAGATGCTGATGGAGATATGGTCATTGGCAAGGTAGCTAAGAGGTGCTAATCCTCAGTGGTGATCTACTTTGAAGGTGTTTGTTTTTCTGCAAATGGTCTATTCTTTTGGAAACTAGACTGGAAAATTGACTCTGTACTCTATTTTTATTTCTTATGCAAATGTGAAGTATGATTACAAAACAATGAGATTTCTTGCTAGTTTAATTCACATGAAATCTCCAAAAGAATTTTCCACAGTATGACCATAGACATGTTCTGGATTATAGGAAGATCACTGTCATATCCATACAGCCTTCCTTGGAAGGATTACTCTGAAAGACACACCATGGACCTTCTAGTTTCATTACTCAATATTCTGAGCTGATATCATTTTCTTAAAGTAGTAAGTCTCACTGAAAGTGTTGGTTCAAAGTGAAATGTTATCAGGAAGTAAAAGAAGCTTGATTTGATAAGACAGGCCCTTCTAGGGTTAGGGGAAAATTCTTAATTTATGTTCCTCACAGTCAAAGAATTGTTATATTCTAACACCTCCTATTACATGTTGTTCAACTTCAATTCTAGAGAGAAATAAGAAAGGGTAGGGTTATTGTGACCTGAGCAGAATGTTACTCTGAATCATTAAGATCTGCTTTTTTTTTATTCCAGAAAGACATTTTAACAGATTGTGGAAATGGTGGGAGATGTGATAGCTGTCTGAATACAATGTTAAAAAAAAGACCTTTCATTTGGGAAGATAGGACTGTGTTTGGACAGATTCGGAGCTTATCAAATCATGATGGAGTAGAGAGTATAAGCTGAGGCTTTTTAGTAAACACAAATATTAGATATTCAAGAATAGTAAGTTAGAATAAATGAAAGGTTGATATCATTTCAGCAGAGGGAAGTGAATACACTTCTGGAATTCATTATTCTAGGAAGAAGCACTGGCTAACATACAAGTAGATTATAAAGAGTTTTCGGACAGTTCATGGGTGACATTGTAGCATGGATTATTAAAGGGAGCCCGGACAATATCCTGAGCTCTGAGACTAATGCTGAATGTGACAGCCAGCCCTCCAGGACTGCCGTCGGGATCATTACTAGAGACAGTCTCCTGGACCTAAGGAGCAGGAGATTGGACCAGGGGCAGAGTTGTGATGTTCTCCTATTTCATCTTACTGGGCTGAATGTTAACTTGCAGCCCAGAGTGTCTGTCACCAAGTCATCTGTCTTGGTAAATGCTGTTGGAATCTCAGCATTGCAAGAAGGCAATGAATTTTTCCTGCTGACAGTGAGAATATCCACACCGAGCTGCCATAGAGATTTCTACTTCCCACAATGTTTATGACAGTAAATTAGGCTATAGACTACACTGAAGATTGTTTACATAACCCCTGATACCTAGTGTATTTGTCAGTCCCACTCTGTGAACTGGGACTTTAGTAGAGCCAGAAGATGTTTAAAATGTAAAGCTATAGATAATATATGAAATTATTAGTGCCTTACAAGAGCTCACACTTTGGACCTTTTGCTTGGAGCTCATGTATTTTCTTTCTCCCTTTTTCTCCTTGGTCATCTCATTATCTTTCCATTTTCCTCTGGCTTCTTTATCAGTCTCAATTACATATCTAAACAATGCAGTTTAAATCCTTCTGTTAAGCTGATGGTTGAATCTCCTGCTTGCTGCCTACAGAACCATTTTCTGAGGAAAGTCAGCCACCCATCTGGCCATGTGTACAGATGATTTCTAAATCCATAGTTTCAGCCCTAACTTTTGTTCTAACATTTTGCCTTGTTACTTTCAGTTCAGGCTCATGCTTATATGTGCAAGTTCAGTCGTTAGCAGAAAACTGTTTTATAAGACCTGATTGAAGAAACAGAGGGATTGTTCCTTAGAACATTACCGTTGAGTATGATTCCAATCAAAACAGAATGGGGAGGGTATCACTTATTGCACATATTATTCAAAACACTTTTGGAACTTCTGTGTGTAGTTTTCACTGGTGATAATTTTTTGTCCTTTGACACTAGAATCTGCTTTTTAAAACAGCCAAAATTATCTAGTTTAGACCTGTAATAATCCAAAAAGCACATGAGTATGTACTTAGTAGCAGAGTTTTGAAATATATAAAGCAGAACCTTACAAAATTGAATAGAAAAATAAACAAGATCACAAATGTAGACAAAAATTTAGCAAGGATATGGAGAATAGAATTGCACAACCAACTGCAGAAAATTGACATTTGTAGAACACCTTATCCAGCAGTAATACAATATGTATTCTCTTTAAGCACACATGGAACATCGCTAAGAAATGCTGCTTTCTGGGCCATAAAACAAAACTCAACAAATTTCACAGAGTTGATGTTTTGCCAAGTATGTTTTTACACAGAATAAATTTAAACTGGCCTCAATAAAAGGAAGTTAATGGAAAATATTGGAAAGCATTTAAATATCTCAAAATTAAATTACATACTTCTAAACAACCCATGTGTCAAGAAATCATAAGGAAAGTTAGAAAAAAATGTAATCCAGTAAAAAGCACAATATATGCAAGTTTGTGTGATGCAGCGAGGCAGAACTTTAAGGGACACGTATAACAGTATAGTAGAGTTGAAAATAGGAGGGTCTTGCAAGGATTTTGAGTAACTACTGCATATGTGGTAACTATAGGACAGCTACAGTGAGTAGTGTGGGAGATACATTTGCATGAAGGAAGGTGATGAATATGCACATCAGCTAGGAATGAATTTCCAATTCATTTCTTACTGTTATCTTATTTGATTTTGTGATATAACATGGCCAACTTGACTATCATCATAATAGGAAGGTTGGTGTATGTAGAGTTTTCTCTCTCTCTCTCTCCCTCTTTTTTGGCATTCCTGGGGATTGAATCCAAGACCTCAGCAAGGTGTTCTTCCACTGAGATACATCCCCAGCCTTAGTTTACACATTTTCTTACTATAATCCACAATTTTGAAACAAAGTAAGATTTCTTTTTCTGCTTTCAGTAAGAGTGGACTTTCAACTAAATTTCAGTTATGAATTTTTAGTGCATTTTTCAGAAAGGAAGTTTCAAAAGTGACATTTTTCTAAATTTGCAAATTGTAGCATTTAATTCCACCTAGTACAGATTGCATGATAAATACATTATTATTAGAAGGAAAAATAATAGGCATGTTCAGTGGCACTTCCTGAATCTAACTTGTGGCAATATTGAGAAAATCACTGACTCTACTCAGCAAATTTTGAATTCATTTGACCTACATTCCAAAAAAGGAAATTAATATTCTATAACGTAATTTGCTGAAAATGTAGTCTTATCAAATGCTGAAAATATACAAACACAAGAATAACAAACTTGAGTGTAATTTTGGTGTGAAAGCTTCAAATCTTTCAGATTAGGAAACAAACATTAACTTGGAAGTACAGTATGCTAAATTTATTGATAAAAATCCTCATATATTTTTCTTGAGAAAATGGACAGAGCTATTGCAATAATTTTTTTCAACACTAGTAGCCATTAAAGAGTAGGTTTATTAGCATCAGTTGTAGGACCCTATAGTAATAGCACATATTGTACAAAGAAAAACTTGCCAGCATAGTTATGAAAACATTATTTTCCCCTTCCACATTGAAGCTGTATACTCATCCCTTGATAAATCATCTGACAAATACAACATTGTATTTTAAAGTGTTATCATTGATCTCATCTAATCTTTATTATTGAAACATACTACGTTTGATTTTAGCCAAAAGGCTGAGAAGCAATTAATTATTATTGAATCATATTTCATGGCAACATTCATTACATCTTTACACTCAGTCACGGGTTCTGTGATCCAGTTTTATGAGTATCTTGACATTTGCAACACTTTATTTTTTTATTTTAAAGAGAATAAAATATTTGAAAAATCATTTAAAGTGATACAGAATTTCAAAACAAGATGATAGGAAATTAACAATGGTTATTATATTGCATATTGTTATCTTTGAAGTAGTTGTTCAGATTATCAGACAGGCATGCAAAACTGATCAAAAAATTAAGCATTAACTGTTCCTTTCAATAAACCAATAGAAATTAGTAGTACAGTTATCCTAGCTATTTTTGGTATATATATAATATATAGATATGTGTGTGTGTGTGTTTCCTTTCTCTCTTTCATTTTTTCTTTCTTTCCTTCCTTCCTTCTTTCTTTCTTTCTTTCTTTCTTTCTTTCTTTCTTTCTTTCTTTCTTTCTTTCTTTCTTTCCTTCTTTCTTTCTTTCTTTCTTTCTTTTCTCCTTTCCCTCATCTCAGTTGTTCTTTCCTTTTAAGCAGTTTCTTTTCCTTTTACAATACCTATTGTATCCTTTGGATTTTATTTACTCTTTGAGTTTCTTACACGAGGGAGACAATATGATATTTACACATATGAGTCTCAATTTATGTGATGTGTATGTGGTAAGACAACTGTATTAAGGACTTGTGGAGTTGTATAAATTTAACCAGATTAAGGTTGTATAAATTTAACTAATTTATCCTAGATTTGAATTTTTCCTAGAATTAGGAAGAAAATACATTGGTCAACATATATTTACTGAAAAAAAGCTATCAAAAGAATTAGATTGTTAGAGCAAAGATATATTAGAAAATATATAGGAATTATTAAAATAGTTTATTAATGATTTGTGCCTTTTCAATGTGCTGAAAAATGTATAATAAATCTTATTAATTTCTCAAAATTCTGCTGATTGTTCTGAATCTACTTAAAATAAACTGAACAAATTTTCATTTAGTAAAAGAATTTTGCTAAGTAATTGTTTTTTTGGAAATGTCTTTTTCAGAGACTGTAGTTAACTACATTTACTGTATCATTCTGACGTCCCTATTTTTAGAAAAGAAAGTACTTAGCAGCCTATAGCTGCTCACAGATGAGATTTGCATTTTCAGTTGTAAAGGAATTTCACTTAGAAAGTATTTCTGAGAGTGTTGTATGGGTAACAGAACTGGCTACCTAAATGAGATTTTCAGCATTCTGAACAAACGTGATTTAAAACTACAGGGGAAACCAGCGCCATCCTTCAACAGGTCACACATATCCAGGGCCCCCAAGGGTGTTGTTATGGCGAGCCAGACTCACAGAGTCGCCCTCGTTGCTATGTTTTCTCAACATTGCTGTGATATATTGAAAGGAATGCTACTAATGAAGCCAATTTGAATAAAATAAATTTAAAGATATTGTTACATTTTACTTCTATGTCATAAGCTTTTAATCACTACTTTTCAGAAGAGAAATTTGAAACACTAAGGAAAGTCTTCTAAGCAAACCTTTAAATTAATGATTTAAACTTGGCCCACCAAGAAGAAAATAAATCATTGTAGCTAAAGCTCTTCATTTCTAGCAAACACAGTTTATAAGAGAGTTCACGATTTCTTTGGACTACAATTACAGAATTTCTATTGCTTAATTGGAAAAAGTGTGTATCTAAAATTACTATTAACAGCAACATACTCGTGGGTAAAATAGGACTTTCAATCCTGATTTAACCAAACAAAAAAGGAAAGAAACAGGCTCAAAAGTGTATCAAAGGTAATCTGCTTCTGGCTGAGGAGGAATAACAGACACTGGATTTACTATTCCTTTTGAAAAAAACTATAAAATAAAAGACAAATATATGAAATAATAGTTTTCCTAGGTAATGAAATTCAGAGTACTGGACACACAGGACACAAATGAGGCGAGCCTTCTAATGATGACAGAATAGGAGCAGGGCTGCAGGCAGCACCTCCCTGTGTGGAAGAGGCCGAGCACAGACCCAGGCAGCAGGAGTCAGTACAGAGCAGCGCGAGGGAGGGCTGCATGGAGAGATGTCTGACCTGTGTCCAGGGGCCCTTGCCTGAGCATTCAGCAGAGGGCTGAGCCTGTTCCCCTCAGCAAGACTGAAAGAAGCTCCTCGTTCATAGGGTATCAGCTGGGATTCTCACAAGTGTGTGGCCTCAGGAGCAGGGATTAACAGTCCCAGGTGGGTGTGGCTCTGGTCCTATCTAACAAACCTCCATTGCAAGGCCGGAAAGGGTGAAGCTGTTTACAAATAAATTAACTATGTGTCAGAACAATGACCACAAATGCTTCTAGGAATACAAAGATATCCAATACCTAAAAAGTTCACAGTATATGACAATAAAAATTTGCTAGGCATTGAGAAACAAAACTCAAGAAGTATAGTTCATGGCATGAAGAAAAATGAATCGGTCGAAAATGATACAGATTGACATAGATGTTAAACTCACCAACGACATTAAGTTAGTTATTATAACTGTACTTCATATGCTCAGAAAGCTAAAGGAAAGTCTAACATCTTGCAGACAAGCATATTATTAAAAAATCCAAATCAGACCTTGGAGTTAAAACTATACTGTGTACAGTTTAAAAATGTACTTCGGGGGCTGGGGATTTCAGCGGCAAAAGCGCCTGCCTGGCAAGCGCAAGGTCGTGAGTTCGGTTCCCAGTACCGGAGAAAAAACCAAAAAAAAAAAAAAAAAAAAAAAAAAAAAAAAGTACTTCATTGAGTTAGTGGCAGATTAGATATGACAGAGAAATAAATTAGCAAGTTTGAAGACAAAATAATAGAAGTAATCCAAAAGTCACACAAACAAAAAGCTAAGAAAAAAGATCTGAGTATCCATGGGATAACTTCAAACAAGCAAATACATGTGTCACTAGAGCTTTGAAGTATAAAGAAGAAACAAGCATATCTGAAGAAACAATGGCCAAATACTTTCTAAACTTAATTTAAAATAAGTATAAGAAATTCAGTAATCCTCAATTATGGGAAAAATACACAGAAAACAGTACAAAAGCAGATCTCTGCAGCATTGGTCAAAAACAGTGATAAAGAAAATATCTTGATTTCCTGATGATGGCCATTCTTTCTGGTGTAAAATGAAATCTTAGTGTTATTTCAATTTGGTTTTCTCTAATGGTCAGATATGCTGAACATTTTTTCCTGTTTATTGGCCAACTGTACCTCTTCTGAGGTGTCTGTTCATTTGACCGGCTCATCTTTTGATTGGGCCTTTTATTTTGGGTGGTCTAATTTTCTTAATTTTTTATATATTTTAGATATTAGCCCTCTCTCTGAGGAATAGCTTTCACAAGTTTTTTCCCATCCTGTAGGTTGTCTCCTTACTTTGTTAGTGGTTTCCTTTGCTGTGTAGAAGGTTTTTAATTTGATATAATTCCATTTGCTGATTCTTGCTATTATTTCTTGGGCAACTGGAGTTCTCTCCAGAAAGTCCTTGCCTACATCTAGAAACAAATGCTGGTATAGATGTGGTGAAAGAGAAAACTTCTATATTGTTGATGGGAGTGTAAACTCATGCAGCCATTATGGATATCATCAGTATGGAGACTTCTCAAAGAACTAAGAATAGGAATACCATTTGACCCAGCTATTCCTCTTCTAGGTATGTTTTTAAAAGAGGCAAAGATATCCTAGTACAGCAATACATGCATACTGATGTTAATAGCAGCACGATTTATAATAGCTAAATCATGGAAGTAGCTTGTATGCCCATCAGCAGATGAATAGAGAAAGAAACTGTTCTCTCTATGCATAACGCTCTATGCATACTTGGTTATGAAGAAGGATAAATTTGACACATTTGTAGCATAATGGATGCACTTGAAAAATATAATGTTAGGAGAAATAAATCAGACACACAAGTTCAAATACCGTATGTTATCTTTCATCAGAGTAGGCAAAATTCAAGTAAAGAGCAAATAAAGGACTGACAAAAGGAAACAGAGGAAGAGATCTCTTGCAAATGGGAAGGAGTGCCAGAGACTGAGGGCAGGGGTGTTGGGGAAAGGGAAGTAGAAACATTTAAGATGTGTCATGTACAAGTACCAGATACACACAATGCATGTAAACACTTTATGTCATAAACATGAACTAGAAACAAGAATAACATGGCAATGTGAAGATCTAGATCTAGAGATGGAGGGAGGGAGGGGGGAAGGGAGGGCAAGAGGATTAACAAGGAGTCAAGATGTGTTATGCACATGTACCTTCTCCCTAAGATGAATGTAAACATCATGTACGGCACACATGCTAATAAAGTAGTATTGTAAAAAGAGAAAAAGAAAGAAAGAAAATATCTTAAAAGCAGCCAGAGAAACAACACCTTTAAACAAAGACAAAGAAGACAACCAATTTCTCCTCACAAGTTCTGCAGCAAGGAGACAGTGGAGCAATGTGCTGAAAGCACTAAAGCAAGCCTGTCAAGCTAGAATTCCGGGTTTTTACACAGTAATGGGGTGAGGAGGGACAGAGACAGAGAGCGGCTTTTTCAAATGTACAAAAGCTGGAGCACTGAATTGCCAGCAGACCTCCACTACAGGGTATGTTAAGCAAAGCCCTTCAGACCCAAGAAAACACTACCAGATGGAAATGGGAAGCTGAACAAAGAAAGGGACAACTCGTGGGATGGCAACATGAGTTATGCGTAACATTTTCTTTTCTCATTTAAATTTTTTAAATGATGATTGCTAAAAAAAGCAATGCAGTGTGGTGTTTAGAAGAGGTCTAAAGGTAAAATGTATAGCAATAATAGCAAAAAGTCCAGCAAGGGGACTTGGAAGTAAACTACTATAAAACTATTATGTTTGCATGAAGTAGTATGCGATCTCAAGGCAAGACTGTGATACGTTAATATGTGTGCTTTAAACCCTAAAGCAACCACTAACATAAAAACCAAGAAGATATACCTAGAGAGCTACCAGAGGAAATAGAATTGAATAATTAAAAATATTCCCAAACTGGAAACAAACCAAGTGTTCATAAACAAGAGAATAGGATCACAAAGTACGATATTTATATAAAGAACACTATTCAGTAACAACAAGAGATGAGCTATTTAAATATACAACAATTTACAAGGTGTGATAAAAAATACAGTGAATGCTTAATTTTAAAAAAATTATTACCATAAAAGACACACTGCTGAGAAAAATGTGATATATATTGGAAGGGAGGGAGAGTATTTTTGTTATTTTGAGGAGGATTAGTGGTGATGGGTCTTATTGTAATAATTTTTTTCTTTAAAAATTTACCATTGATCACCTTTTGTAGAAGAAACAGAAAATAATTATGCTGAGTATAATAGCTAAACACATGAATGTTCTGAAGTACAAGTTTATGAATAGGGTTTATTCTTTTATTTTGTTTCCTCCACATTCTTAGAATTATGTATGAGAGGGGCTGGGCACGTAGCTCAGTGTTAGAGCACTTGCCTAGCATGCACAAAGCTCTGAGTTCAATCCCCAGTGCTGAAAAAAAACAAAGAGTTATATATGAGAAATACAACCAAGGAGCCAAGCACCCCACGGTTGTTGCACAAACCAGATCAACTCTTCTGAGGGAAGGTGAGGTTAGGAGTTTTGTGCTGCGGTCCGAATTTTGCCATTTTTTGCCACAATTTAAATAATTGTGGAGAAACGGAGAGTTATTTTCTTTATGGGCTCTGCTTCTGCATTTTTCCTATATGGATATTGGGTTTAAGATCTCTAAGGCCCCTATTAGCAGTGAGTCACTGAATGGTATCAGGTCCTAGAAATCTAGCCATAGAACTGATCTATAGGATAGGCTGGAATCCCCAGCCAAGCCATTTTTATGGCTTTTGCTTCATTTTGCCTTTTCATGTAGTTGATTATGGGTATGTTCAATTTCTCTTACAGGACAGATCTTTCTAAGATATAGGATGCCTCCCTCCTACCTCCCTCTTCCACCACCCAGCCCTGTACTTTGAAAGCAGCCCACCCTGATTTTGGCTGATATGTCCTGCCTCATGAAAGAAGGAGAGTGTAAGTGCTGCTCATCTCCTCACTTTGCAATCATCTGATAGTGCAGAATAGTTTCCCAAGCACTAGAGTAAGAGTCAGGAGGTGGCTATTTGCCTGAGCCACCTAGTCCCAGTTTTCTTAAAAAATATCTAAAATAATCCCTTCAATATCCACCACAATGTGTGTTGTTCAAATCAAGTAGGATGATGGACAGGGTGGTATTTTATAAAATGTAAAGCATTCTACAGATGTAAGGGATTATTATTATTTCTACATAGGAACATGCAGAAAATGCTGCATGTTCTTGGTTGCTTGAAGAAACCAAGACTTTAACTCCTGGCTGGTCTGAGTTGGGCCTGTAACTCAAGGTGGGTGCCAGAGGCAACTTTGGCTTTGCTCTTTATGTGGCCAAGGGGAGTGATTCATTAGCTGCTGTTACAAGCCCTATATATGTAACACCACCTGGGTGTGTGGTCAAAGGTGCCACAGTTATTGGGGATTTGTGGGAAATGCCTGGAGGACATCACTAGTGCACGGTGGGTGGTGAGAGTAAACTTCCTTTGGAAGGAAGAGATTAAGTCTGATGCTAATACCTGTTAGAGACCGTGCTGAAAGCAAAGGAGGGAAAGTTAGAGCAAGGCTTCAGGCAGGCCTTCGAGAAGAATGGCTTATCCCCTGCAAACCAGGCAGAGCTGGGCCACTCCATCAGAAGGCGCCCCCTGCAGTCTAGATTTGCCACATTCTATTGTGATTCTCTTCTACTGCTTTTAACTGGCAGGGAATTTGCTGAAGGCAGGAATGGGTTGTAGCCATCTTTTAATTCCCAGCCTTGAGACAGAGGAGTGCAGAATATGTGCTCCAAAAGCCTTCAGTTAACCAGAACAAACAAAAGCAGAACTAAGAGAAACATTGGCTAAAACGTGAGTGTAGGTTCTGGGTCTTGCAGAACTTCCACCCTGGTAGTAGCAGAGGGAAGCCTGTGACCAGGTGTTTCCTCAGTGTTGCTCCACGTGTGATGCCAGAGGCTTCAAAGGGAGCCTCTCTGTGATGGGAGACAACACTTGCAATGCACCTCAGAGAAGAAGATGATATGAAACATGGGAGGGAAGAAAGGCTCAGAAGGTTTTGTGATATGCTGCTCTGACAGAGCTTCAGCACGGCAGAGTGCTCGCACAACCATTGTCTTGATGTGCACAACACTTGGGGTGCAGTAGGGTGATGTCAGTGCTGCATTTGTAGCTGTGGAAACCTTGCTCCACCTGGGTTAGAGATGTAACTAAAGCCAAAGTGCAGGTTGGGGGGCAGCTCCCAAGGAGAAGTCTCCAGCTCTGCTGCGCTCCATTCAGTGCACAGCACAGGCCTCTGTGCAGAGCAGAACAGAGGCATCCGCTCTGCATCCAAAGCTGCTCCTCCAAGTGCACCTCCCAGCACATTTGAAGGAATTTTCAGAAGTATTGACTGGGCAGAAAAATTAGCTATCTACCAGTGTCTAGAATGCAGAGATCTACTCTGTGCCTGGTACTTTATTTAAAAAATGAAATGATTCTCTGCTTACCACATCGCTTCCCAAATTTAGTAGAGTCTTATTCACAGAGACATTAAGGAGCTCAATGGGTCAGGAGAGCACAGCTGATTTTGCCAAGTGAAGCTTTAAAAAAAAATTCTTTTGGGTTTGGAAAAAGACAGTCCAATTCCCTTTTTGCAGAACTCTCCTCTGTCTTGAGTGGCTGAGCTGGAGATCATTCTTGTGTGTGGAGCTGGAGCAAGGCCAACCCGAAGGCATGGAGCACCCAAGGCGAACAGGTGATCCAGCCCACAGAACAAGGGTGTGAGAGGCAACCTGGCTGTTAAGCAGACGGGTTTCACCTGACCTCAACCTGCCGCGTGTATAAATAAATGCACTGCAGTCACTGGGCTCTTCTTTTCTCAGAAGTGCTGAGAGTCAGTCAAGAGAGAGTCAGTCCCTCACCTGATAGTGCTCAGCATTTTCACTCTTGCCTTTACTTTTTCATGGTCCTCCTCCTGGTAGGTTCTTGAGAGCTTCGCTGGATGTGGCACTTCTCTATTTCTTCCATGTCTAAACTTAAGAACATTTAAAGAAAAATCAGATCCATATGCTTTGGGATTGACATACATTAAAGTGATAAGACAGCATATGAGAATTACTTGCTTTGTGTCCAAGAATCAGCTCGCCTTTGATCTGAGTGAAAGTTTATTTGGAAGATATAACTTCAATATGTTTAAGCACTATATAAATTTTTAATATTCATGGACTGTCCTAGATTGAATATGTGCTTTGAAAGAAAATTGTTTTCATTCCCTAGGCATCAACTTTCTCAACTACAAATTGGGGTTTGCCAGGTTTCCTGAGTTCCCTCTCAGCTGTGACAGTTTGGTTCTAGCACTGCAGACATTTCTGGCTCACAATCACCTTTAGTCAGCCTGGGAGCGTGCTCCGGCTCTGCCATGCACAAGCGCTCAGCTATCTGGTCTTGATGTTTCCATTTCCTCCTCAATGAAAAGCAATCTCAGGTCTTCCGTCACAGAGTGGTTGTTAGATTAAATAGTACAGGGAAAATGCCTGGAGCAGGATCTGGGCCTCAGAAAACATGAAATAAATAAATAAAAAAAAAAAAAAAAAAAAGAAAACATGAAATAAGTGAAACCTCTTATTTCTCACACACCTCCTCATTAGGTGGCAGAGCTGGGACGACAGTGGCCTTCTGGACTTAGCAGGAATTCTCACCCATCGTGGAATACTGCCGTGTACAGGTAGATCGCCCGGGGTGGGCGCCTGCTGTCATCCAATCCTCCTCTGGACTGGGGCCAGAAAAAAGCAGATACCAATCCAGAGCACAGAGCAGTTTTTGTAATAGCAAAAATAAAAACAAACTAACCAGCAAAACTCAGCATGAAACTGTAAGCAAATAAATGTATATCAGCAGTCAGGTCTACTATGCTCCTGTTGAAAACAGACAGGTAAGTCTATGCATGACATTCTTTGACTATACACAGGAAGAAGCACCCCTGGAGTTGCACAGCATGGAACTGGGGACATAAGCATATATTTCTTCAGAGTGTGTCCCCAGTTTCATTTTGTAATACACTTTTTCCTTCTCTCTGCACTTAGATCCTCTGATGGTCTTTCCCATTTCTCTAACCCCTATTTCTTCCTGCCTCAGAGCCTTTGCACATGCCTCTCCCTCTTCTTTGTTCTTGAATTTCCTCTCAACTTCAGTCTTTGCCTCACTAATTCCTATGAATTGTCCAAAGTGCAGTTCAAACTCCCTTATACAGGGAAGACTGGGCCAGGCCACCCTGCCTCACACCCCATAGCATAGCACCTATGTAATCACCCTTTAAGGAGTGCCAGCCTGCTGCAAAGAATCTCTGGGAAGACTGGAGCCTTTTTTTTGGTGTCATCTTCACCAATGGGCCCTTTGTGCTAAGTGGGATACTTTATATTCTCAGTGGGGATGATGGCTCATAGGTTCCTGAAGGGTAAATGCTGTGTTTTACCCCTGCAACTGTGTATAATTCAAAGTGTTTAAAAAATCACAGGGGTGAGTTTGGGGGAGGGGCCTTTTGAACACAAATCCTGTTTAGACCCCACCAGGAGATAATGCCTCGAGTGGCACGTTAGAGTGGGACAGTGTTATGGTTTTTGTCTGTGTGTCCCCCCAAAGCCTCCTGCGGCCCTGGGGCAGGCTATTAGAGTTTGAATATGGGTGTGAGAGCTGCACCCGCCCTAGAGTGGATAGTTTGCATATG
Source organism: Chinchilla lanigera (assembly GCF_000276665.1). Lineage (NCBI taxonomy): Eukaryota > Metazoa > Chordata > Mammalia > Rodentia > Chinchillidae > Chinchilla > Chinchilla lanigera. The sequence continues at coordinate 2,110,554 of NW_004955469.1, read as the reverse complement.
TAAGGGAGAGGAAAAAGCTGCTTGGGGGCATTCCTCCCCCATTCCGCCCTGGTGTGTGTGTCCTGGTAGGGTTAGCTGTGCGCTGCCGCCCTGAGATGCAGCCCTCTGCCACGTGCCACTCTGCCTTACAATCATGCCTAGTACGGATTGAAACCTCCACAAACTGTAAGCGAAATAAACCTTTCCTTCCTTAATTTTGGTTGTCAGATATTTTGTCCCAGCAATGAGAGAAAGGTAACCAAGACAGACAGTGTGGGCCTTTGAGTCAGGTTCGATTAAAGCTCACTCAGTTATTAATTCAGAAAGCGCGCTGAGCCCCAGGCCTGCGCCGAAGGCCTCAGGATGGCAGTGGGTAGCTCCTATGCTATCTGCAAGGTTCATTCCTTGGAGTGGGGAGAACAGGCCTGAGGTTAGGGTGGAGTGCCATCTGGGTTTGGTTGGGGCCCACCGCGGGAGCTGCTGAGCACTTCTGGGGGGCTATGGAGGTGTGGCCTTGGGGTCTGCGTTGGTCCCTGACCTCTTCCTTTCCGGCACTATTCCCCTGCTCTGCTTCTGCCCACCGGGAATGAAACAGCTTTGCTGGACCGTGATGCTTCTCCCTTGAAGCAGCCAATCATGAACTGAAACCACGGTCAATTTACACCTGTTCTCCTCTACGCTGCGGGAGCTGTGCCACAGTGACAAGGAGCTGACACAGAGGGATGTGACGGAGGGGCGTGCACTGTGGGCAGCCGGTAGGGGGTCTATCATCCCTTGGGGGTCAGGAAGGCTTCTGAGGGCTAGGCTGAAGCCCAGTGGGGCTCACAGGGGGGCAGCACAGAGGCAGAGCTTGTGGGGGAGCAGGGCGGGGCGGTTAGAACCGGCTGGGCAGGGCGCTCACTGCTGCCTCGAGCCTGAAAGAGGACGGTCTGGAGGGGCATCTCAGAGGCAGGGGCATTCTAGGGGTAAATGAATCCCCACACATTTTCGCCTCTCTTCCTCGTAGCCCTGTGCAGGGTGGCAATTGTGGCCATTGTCCTGCCTGCTCAAGCCCCACCCTGACACTTGAAGCACACAGTTGCCCCTGCGTTGTTATTTTAATAAATTTGCAAAGAGTGGATATTAGTCCAGGGCGATGTGAGTAAGGCTCGGCAAACACCACAGCAGTCACGTTGAGACAGCGGGTGACAGTGCAGAGCTTCACATGCATTAAAAGTTAATTTAGGGCTTTTATATGAAACCCCTGAAGGCCGACAGTAAATCTCATTCTGTTTTCTACAGCTACTCCTCCTTCCCCACCAGCAACTGCTCTGGACTTCAAAGTCTCCCTGCACCCCAGCAGGCTCTCTGGCCCTTTTAGGGTGGTGAGTATAGGAACTGGCAGGTTTAGGGCCTGTTTGCTTCCATTTCACAAGAAGACCACCTGTCAACTTGGGCCACTGTCCCTGGGATGAAGGTGCATTTTAAAAACACTCTGAGCCCATGACTCTAGACATTTTGGTCTCTTGTTGTCTTGGATAATAAATTTCTAAATTCGGCAATGACAAACCACCCTTTGCAAGTTATTAATACTTCATAAAACAAATACTTCAGCTTTTGTTTAGTTTTTGGCTTTCCCTTACTCCCTTCCCTTCTATTGTTCTGTCTTCTCTTAAGTTTTCTTTTCTCTTCTTATGTCTGCCTTTTCTCAGGCTCCCTTCAGTGCTAAACTTGGTTTTGATTGTTTGAATGTTGTTCCAAGTGTACTTTTGCTGATTTACTTTGATGACTTTATTGCATTTCCAAAGGGAATTTTCTTTGAAATGGGTCATTTTCACCACAACCACCATGGCTTGAGCATTTCTTTTGCCATAGGGTTAGAGGGGACTTTACTATTTGTACTTTTTCTAACCAAGGCCATGTTTTCTTTGCCAGTCCATTTTTTTGGCCCTTTATTTTCACATCTTTATTCTCTTTCCCTGTACAGTCACTATCTCACACACACCCCCTTTCTTTCTATTTCTCTTTCTCTCCAATTTCCTTTCCTCCCTCTCTGGTGTTGATCTTCTGATTGGTAAGCTTTTGTATTATGGAGAAAAAAAAAGGTTCTGATAATTCACTGGAATCCCCACAGGCCAGCTGTGGCTAGAAGCAATAAAGTTTTCCAAGAAGATTCTTTTAAAATTCATGTCATATGACTTAAAAAAAAACCTTTACAATGAAACAAGAATCTGATAATCTTTACAGAAGCACATACAAATTTCTTGTGCAAATGAGCCTAACTAGTTTCAGTTTACATGTTACCTCTCTCTGTTGTCCTGACACAAGTTCCTTGTAAACATGAAATCAAGAACGCGTGCGGAACGGGAAGGCCAGGTTTGCCTTTGGAAACACATGCATCCTACCAGCTACAGTACTGGCTCTTTTAAGCAGGCATCACTTGTGCTTTCCTGCCACTTCTTAACTCTCTGTGTTTTATAGCCTTCCAGGGAGAAAGGAGCCTGCCTGCTTAAGCAACCCCAAAGCTGGATGGACAGGTCTCCAAATACCTAACAGATGGCGTGCTGCATCTCAGGATGAATCCATTATCAGCGCGGAGCTCTCCTCATGGTAACTTTTGCCAGGTTTCCTTTCACACTTGCAGTGAGGAAATGGATTGAGCATCAGCAAAGGCACAGGACAATAACAATAAACAGACATGGGTTTAAAGCAGGGCAGTAATAACAAAAACAACCCCTGCTCTCCCTGACAGGCCGTCTCCCTCCAGCTCCAGGTTGCAAATCACTTTCTGTTTCCTCCCTCTGAACTCACAGGCAGGCAGGGCTAGGAAGCTGAAGACGTGCCCACTGCGAGTTCCTGTCTAGGGAAATATTTGGATAAGGGAGACAGGGCTAAAGAAATTCAGTCAGCGTGCAGGAAGTTATCAAAATACAGGGGTGCGTCGGGCCTGGGAAGTGAAAAGGACGACTTCATTCTCCATTCCCGCTAATCAGAATCACTTGCAACCTCAAAAGTAGGTCCTGACTACAGCGGAGCCAAAGCATATTTTCCAAGTTCAAAGCCAACTCTGTCATCTTCTCCTCCTGCTTCCAAACCTGCAGTCCCTTGTCTAATTTACCTAATACATCACTGTCACACTCATTTATTTTGTAAATTTCTTACTCTCTACAGCTTTAAGTATTTTCAGGAAGTTGGAGTGATATTCTTAGTTTAGCCAGCAAGACCATATTGAATACCTGCAGCAGTAAGAAACGGCGCTCCCCAAGGCAGCATGAAGATGATGATGTAAATGTCCAGGACTGTGATGAGAGACATCATAGAACCCACACTGGTGCTTTGGAGAAGATGAGAAGGAGGTATGAGTTCAACAGGAGCTATCAGGGAAGGCTTCACGGAGGAGGTGATATTGGACCTAAATTCTAAGACTGGGTAACGTTTTCCCAGGTAGTTGAGATGGCTGCTCACACAGAGGTATGGAGGTGTGAGAAAACAGGGCGTTTAATGGAACACTGAGAATTCCAGGTCAAAGCACAGGGTTCTCAGGGGCTCAGGGAGACACTGAGGTGAAGTTCAGAAGATAGACCTTGGTCACCATGCTGAGGCTCTGATGACCATTCTACAGAGGAGGGGCTGCCGATGGGCTGTCAGCGGGGGCCTGGTGCATCTGTTCTACTTAGGGCAAAAGGCTGGTGGTTGAAGCTGGAGGCTGGTGTGGGCTGTCCTGAAGACAGTGGCTTTGCTGTAGGTGCTGTGCAAGGTGGGTCACACTGGGGAGGATCGAGCACAGTTGGGGAGCAGTTGAGGCTTGGATAAGAACAACGAGTAACGTAGGCCACTGACTTGCTACAAACGAACTTCCCATGTTAAGCTGAGACTCTCTAGCACAGTAAAACTTTGAGTCCAATCCATTTTTCTGACTCCCTTTCCCCATACTTTCTGCTGGGAGGAAGAGCGGAGGGGCATTGGTGGCTTTTCTCACGTTTCTGGATTCCTCACCTTTGCTCGAGGCTTTTTGTTTTACAGCTACCACCTTGCAGAGCTGCTGGACCAGGACTCTCTGCCCCTTTGTCATCCACCTGCCTCTGTGAAGCACTCCTTTCCTGGAGATCTCCCAGGAGCCTGAGCTTATGTTTCCTTCTGTTTATTTCTCAGGTGCTTTGCATTTGTTTACAAATCTTGTCTTCCCTCAACTGCATTTATCAGCTAAGATGTAATCGTACCGCAGACTGGGATGCTGAGACACACGTTTACCCTTCACACAGCACCATAGAACATTGTTCACGGCAGTCATATTTTTTTACTTTAGCCAATTTCTCTACTTTCATAAAGTAAAATGGAGAATTTAGTACATTTAGGCAAAAATCCAAACAAAACTATCTACTGTGGCCAAGATATTCGGTCACTGCTAAGTGAACCCTCATGACAGTATTAACTTAGATGAGATTTACTAATTGAGCAAAGAAAAGCACATACAAGATATCACACTGCAAAATAACATATCTGTCAATAAATCCTGGTTATGCTTGGCACATCTTAAAGAGGCCAACAGACTATAAAGATACCATTGATAAGATTGTATAAACTGGTATCCTGCTATTATTTTTTATACTGAATCCTTATTGGTTTTAATGAGGATTATGAATTTTTTTAAGAAGACTATAACTCGATAAATGTTTTAAGTGAATTTAAGTTCTACAGTGAAGTATGTGTGGGTACAAGTGGAGAAACTGCTTTTGCGCACACTTATAGACCATACGCACTTACTCATTAAGTCAAAACTCTCCTCAAAGACTAAAGCATGAAACAGTACATGAATCTTGCATCATTACTACTTTGGTCCTCAACATGATTGTCATGGTATTTATATGATGTTTATCTTTGATTGTAATGAGTACATTATTAGCAATAATAAAAGAACCTGTTCATTTCTGTGTGGTTCTTAAGGGTCAGCTGTGACTGCTATTTAACTGTGGAACCATCTCCCAAGAGGTGAAGCTAGTTGCTTGAGCGCCTTCCAAGCACAGTTCAGTCCCCTTTCTCCTGGTGGATTTGCTTGGCTGTTTGGGCCCATCTCTGTCCTCCTGGCTGTGCCCTGCATCGAGCCACAGCTCCATTACTTCTGTTTTATGGCTGGTGGTCTCTCTGCCTATGCAGACTGCAAATTCCTTCAGGTCTGTGAAAACTCATCTTTGCTGATTGCTTTCCTGATTGCTTGGTGCCAGGTACCAAGAACAGAGAAAGAGATAATCCAGCACGCTCCTTCTCAAAATCTGTGGGTAAGACAGGCAAGTGTGCCCACAAGTAGCACGGTAGGAAGAATGGTTTCATGGAGAAAGCATGGGGTGTCACTGGCGCAGAGACAGGGGGCTGCTAACAAGCTAGCCATTTGTAGTTGATAGGACAGAGGCTCCCAGAGGGTTGGAAACTTGACTAGTGCCATGGCCCAGTTATCTGGTGGTTTCAGGAATTGAACCCCAGTCACACCACTCCAAATCCTAGACTTCTTTTCTAGATATCGAGTTATTTCCCCCCTTGAACACCTGTGTCTTGCATGTCTCTGCACCGTGCACCCATAAAACAGTTGCGATTACATAGGAAATGATTTTGTTGAGTTAATGGAAAGGAAGTGATCATTCCCGCTGTATTTCATGCCAAATATTAAGTTAAGGCATGTTTCCCAAAGGTGGAAAGCCTGGGGCATGCTTTTCAGGAATTAGGGAGGTTGGGGGAAGGTCAGGACAAACTATTCCTCTATTTTTTTATGCCAGTGAAATTGAAAGAAACAAAGCCACACAGTTTAGCCCACGAGGATGGAAATGGGGCAGAATTGTGGTCTTGCAATGCATGATAGGGAGAAGATTGTCACACAGTTAATGAGTGGATTTTGAAAACCCAGTGCTGGTGCTTACATCTTCTGTGGAATCAGATCTGTATTCATGGTTATCAGACAAGGAAGATTCAAGTGCAGTATGGATTTTGGACATGAATGGTCCATTCTTTATGCCTATTGCTCCATCATTAACCTTCCCACTCAGTCCTCAAAATAAAAAGCTTAGCATCTTCCATCTGCTCTACGTTATTGATGTCTCTAATTATGTTCAATTGAGTGGCTGTCGATGATTAAAGGTAATAGGTAATAATAACTTGGCCTCATCATTACCACCATTATTATTAGCTCATTGATTGCAATAATTTCTAAAATTACCCCTTGGAATAAAATATGTTAAGCACCTGGTTTATCCTTTTTAGGAACATCTGCTGTAAATGTGTGATAGCACAGGAATAAATGTGTCTTGCTCTGGAAGAAAAGCAAACAATGTTGACATTGGGAGTCTTGTCTGTGCTGGAATGGTTGCATTTGAGATGATGAGAGGAGGGAATAATCATCATGTTCAAGTTCAATGTTAGAATTACAGAGCTGTTACAAAGGGCACACACATGCACGCATACACACACTAACATGTTCTGTGGCTACTGCAATCACTGCTCCTTCTTTGAAAAGATTCCTGTGTTCATGTGACCCCAATCCTAGCTGTACTGGGGCATCCCTGCATCTGTAGAACCAGGATATTTGGCATGTGGCAATTGGGAGGGTTGGGCAGTGGTCTACACGGAAACTTCTGAGAAAGCCTCTCACCAGCATCACATTCCTACATTTGTTCCGGAAATTCCAACATTGGTCTTTTGTTTGTTTTGGTTAAATGGTCTTCCCTATGCTCTCTTCTGAGGGTGAGGATCTATCACTGGGTGTTGCACTGTTGGTAATGTCTCAGTCTGCAGTACGTATTGGAAATATATACATGCTTACTCTTTCTGTATAGAGTATTATATCTCCAATGAATTCAATTGTGTCATGATCAGAGCAAATTTCAATTAAACCTAGGAAATAAAAAAAAAAAAAACCTTTGTGATTTTAAAAATTCTCTAGCAGATTATTTTTCCAAATTTCTTACTGGGCTAAGGAAATGCAAGATATTTTAAAGTAACTGTTTATTATGACTTTGAAATATTAATTGTGTTAAAGATAAAATAGATTTATAATTTATGAACTTTGACACATTATGAGTCACAACGGTGGAAGCTTAACTTCCTTTCTAATTTTCTTTCTAAGTTGAAGGCTACTTTTTCTGTCTGCTTTGAGCACATCACCAGTTACCTGCAGCTGCATGTGGATTTGTACCAAGTTGCTGAGATCTGGGCAGCTCCTAGATTCTGTGCCAGGGTGCCTCTGGTTTTTCAGGGGCTTTGCATATAAACCTTCTGATTGAATTCACAGAAGCTGAGGAATATGTATGTCACTGGTATATAAGTACTTGTGGAACTTCTATATGGCTCCAGGGGTGTGATTTGGCCCTGGCATCCAATCTCTTTAATACCTTCAGGGTCCCTGAAGAATGTCATATTTCAGGAAAGCGTTCTAGTCACATTGTATTATTAGTTTTATGAAGTGTTGTGGAATAACATTTAGTTTGGTTCTGATAGAATAAAGGTGCAAATCCACATGCATAATTTAAAATAATTTTTTTTTCTGGTACCATGTAAATGTATGCCAGGTGCAAAAGGAGAACTGAAATGGTCTCTCAGGATACACTCAGGATGGGGCTAAGCTTCCACCACCAGCTAGTTCCAACCTCTGGGCACTCTTGTGAGTTGCTGTCTATTTCAACTGTCCTATCTGAATTTGTTCCTAGGAATTTTTCAGAAATTCACGCCATTTTCCCTCCCCTCCCCCAAATTTGTAGAGGTTCAGATTGGTAGATCTGTTTTCTTTGTTGGGCTATGATCCAGAAAGGATGAAATAAGATGGTTACAAAAGGTTTTTGTTTGCTTCTGGCTGGGTTACATTGGTGTCAGAGCAGTGTCTTATTTGAAGAGGAGTTCCAGCTTCACTTAATAGTCAAATGCTAAGAAGCTCTCCAGATAACTATTAGAACCAATAAACCTGATTTTGAATGATATTAAACTCAGTAAAGTTGTGGGATACAAAATCAACTCACAAGACTGCTGGATTTCTGTACTCTAAAAGCAAATTATCTGGAAAAAAGGTAAAACAATGCCATGTACAATAAGGTCAAGAAGAAAAAGATATTTAGTTAGAAATTTAATCAGGTAAATGAGAGATCTGTGCAGTACAAACCATAGGCACTAATAAAAGAAAGTAAATATAAACACATGGAGAGATATTGTGGATTGGAGGAATTGTTAAAATATCCATACTACCCAACGGGATCTACAGATTCAATCTCTATCAGACTTCCAATGATACTTTTCACAGGAGTAGAGAAACAATATAGGAATTCATATGAAACCACAACAGACTGGTTTGCCAAAGCAATATTGAGAAAGAAAACAAAACTGATTACACTTTCTGATTTTGAATGATATTAAAAAGCTATTTAAATACAACCTGTATGGTACTGGCATAAAATAGATGCATCAGCCGGTGGAACAGAATAGAGTCCAGGAATGAAACTAGACTGATATAGTCAACTAATATTTCATCCAGGCACCAAGGATACACAATGAGAAAAGAAGTCTCCTCAGTAACCAATGTTGGAGAAACCAAATGTCCACAGCTAAAAGAATAAAATTATACTGTTACACTGCAAAGAAAAATCAATTTAATTTGGATTAAAGACTTAAAAGTAAACTCAGGATACTGTAAAATTTCTAGTAGAAAACATGGAGAAAATGGTCTCTGATATTGTCTTGGCAGTAATTTTTTGGTGGCCATCAAAAGAACAGACATCAAATATAAGAGATTACATCAAACTGCAAAGCTTCTGCACAGAAAAAGAAACAATTGAAAAGTGAAAAAGCAACTTGTGACTTGGGAAAAAATGTTTAAAAAAAATATCACACAAGAGTTGGTATCCAGAATGTACAAGGTCCATATGCAATTAAACAGCAAAACCCCAAATAAGCCAGCTTAGAAGGAAGGGAAAAATCTGAATACATGTTTACCCAAAGGAGACATCTAAACAGCCTATGGGGATATGAAAATATGTTCAACATCCCTAGTTGTTTTGGAAATGAAATTTAAACCACAGTGAGATTTTATTCCACATTTATGGGAGTGGTTATCATTAAAAAAGAAAAAAGATAACTAGTGTTGGTGAGGCTGTGGAGAAGAGGGAACTTGTACACTGTTGGTAGGTTGTAAATTGGTGCCATCTTATGAAAAACACTATGGAGCTCCTTCAAAAAACTCGAAGCAGAACTAGTCTATGACTCAGCAATTCATCTCTGTTATGAGGTGTAATTATACACTGGGGTGTGAGCAAAAAGTACAGCTAATATCTGCTTTTGTAAAAAAGTTATTGCAATAAAACATACATTCCCACTGATCCCTTCAGACCATACCCCTTCACTTTGAACACCCTTATCCCATCATTCTGATCTCTTTCTGAAGCAGTTCTGGGAGACTTTCGTGGTTTTTGTTGCACTCTCGTGGCTTCCTCCATGTCCTGAATCAATTCAAAATACTTACCTTTTATGGTCAATTTGGCTTTGGGGAAGAGCCAGAAGTTGCAGAGTTAGATCTGGCAAACAAGGTAGGTATGGACACGCTACTGTTTCTGAGCCAGCCTTTATGTTGGATGGTACTCAGCAGCAGCATTCTCTGTATTTTTTTAATCACAACTTTTAAAGACACTCATGGAAGAGGACTTCTAGAACTGCTACAGAAAATGGCAAGAATGATGAGATAAATGAGTTTCAAGTGGAGAGAGGGGAATTTGAGGGAGATTAGTGGATGTGTCTTTTGCTGTAATATACATTTAAAAAAATATAGAGGGTTAGCATATATTTTGAGCATACTTCATATTCAAATGAAATGAAATCAGAATCTTGAAGACATATTTTTGTTTTCACTTTCACTGCAGTTTTGTTCATAAAAACCAGATATAAAAACATCTAAGTATCCCATGATGAATGAGAAATTGTGTCTGTGTGTGTGTGTGTGTGCGCGCGCGCGCGTGTGTGCTCTCTCACTCATGCGTATAATTGAGCCTCAGAAAAAGGGGATCCTTCCATTTATAACAACATGGATAGATTCAAGTCGGTACATATTATGTTATTACGTTAAGTGAAATAAGCCAGACACAGAAAGACAAACACTGTATGACCTCATTTATAGATGGGATCTGAAATAGTCAAACCCAGAAGCAGAGATCAGAACTGTTGCTATTAGGGGAAAAGGGGTGAGAAAATTGGGAGGTGTTAGTTAAGGGGTTCAGAGTTTCACTTTGGTTCAGTGAGTAAATTCTGGAGATCTGCTACACAGGCAAGTAACTGTAGCTAATAATACTGGCTTTATGTTTAAAATTTGCTAAAAATATAGATCCTACATTATCTGTTTTTAACCACAAAAATAAATAGATAAAATAAGAACACAATACTAAAGGGGCAGGAAAACTCTGGGAGGCAATGGAAATTCATACCCTGATAATCGTGGTGTTCTGTGGTATATGCTTATCCTCATTCATAGAGATGTATACATTAAATGTGCACTGCTGTTTATAGGTCAGTCATGCCTATAAGTTCTGAATTTAAAGAGGTTTCTCGACTTCATCCCACAACTTAGGGTGTATAGTTTGGTGGACTTGGAGCTGTGGGATGCAAATGGGTCAGAAAGCATTTATTTCACCATTGCTCACCTTCTGTTAGGCGTTTTTGTCTTCAGCCTATCCTGTTTCGTACTTGGACCCATGCCTGAAGACATACAATGGGCAAAGTTCTCCGCCGCTCTTCCAAATTCCCCCTACACCCCATTCTACACTCTCCACTTTCTTTCTTACCACATTCCCTTCTGCTGCTCACGGTCACCCATATTGGTCACAGAGGCAAAGATACAATCATTTCCTCATAGAAATGTGTCTGGACTTACCAGAACCCTTATAGAAATGTGTCAGGACTTACCAGAACCAGGAACAACACAGGGAGAGAGAAGTTTTTAAAACAGTGAATAAAATCAGAGCTTCATGCATCATAGATTATGAATCTGAGGAGGGCTGAGGTGAGGCTCTTCACCAATACTGGGAAACTGCCATGTTTGGTTATTATTTCATATTCTGTTGCTTTCCTAAAGGAGGAGGGAGGGAGCTTCTGTGGGACCTGACCATCAGGCAGGAGGACCTAAACAGAAAGTTGGGAGTGAGGAGGCCCACAGTCGTGGAGCTCTTGGAAGAGGAAGGGAGCACGTGGTTCACTGGTGATCTGTGTTTACTCCTCTGTCTGCTGTGTTCCAAGAGGAAGACGAAGGCCAGCCAGGGGTCAGAGTCAAAACCCTTTGAAGACAGACCGGGCTTCCGAAATAAGTTTGAGTTCCCTCCCTGGCGCCATCTCCCACAGTAGTCTGTACACTTCCTGGTCCATCACCTTTTGTCTAGGTAAGATCTACATACAGAAACTCAGGTGTGCAAAATTTTGACATTCTTTAATTTTCCGGAACAGAACAATTACTTTTTGAGCCTTATTTTCCCTAACAGGAGCTTCAGTCTCTTCTGGGGAGGCCGCTCTATAAATCTTATCAGTCAGTCCCTGTTCTTTCCCCTCCTTTGCCAGCCCAGAGCGGCAGGTGGTTGTCTGGGGGTTGGTACACACATCAGGGTGAGGAGCTGCTGTGGTGGCATTTGCCTTTTTCATCACTGATGGGGTTTGCTGCTTCCATACAATCATTAACCTGTCTTTCCTGGTGATGTCCAGACTCCCTTATGGCCTCAGGTTTGTCCCTCCTATGCTATCATGGCAGATGGTGAAATTTGTCCTGCTTCTAACCCAACACCCTTCTCAAGGGCCTACTATGTGCTCAGGTGCTCTCTCACATTGCGGTGCCCCCTAGAAATTCCACTTCCTCTCCCCACTCACTGTGCTCAGCAGGACACTTCTGAATGACTGCGTGACTAACTTTCTGGGCAGGAGGTATATGCTACTCCTCTCTCTCCCAACTTTCACTTCCCTCAAGGGTTAAGCCTTACTGGATGAAAGGGGAAGTCACTTGTAGCTTCTCTACTCTGAGACCTGTACAGTGACTGCATCTTATTTTTCTTCTACCTCCAACAAATCGGACTTAGATAGTTTTTAGAGGGAAATCTGCCTTCTTCCACATATTAATATTTATGGGATAAGATTTGTGTTCTTAATCCAGCTAAGATTTTGAAAACTCAAAACACCTTTTCTCTATCACAAAGATTGATTGTCATGATGAAAACTTTGACTCTCAAGTTGAAGCTCTGCTTTGGACTCCTGGAGCATATTTTCGAAATGCAAAGTCAAAATTTGATTATTCTATTCTCTTTATTTTCTCCTTCCCAAAGAAATAAGCACAGTGTTTCAAAAAGAATCTACATTTTTTCAGGTTAATGATGCCACAACGAAACATGGAATTAGTAATAATATTTTGGATACTATTTTAGTGCATTGCTAAATTTTAGGGATGGTCTGATTCTTATAAGAATCAGGGGAAAGAAGGTAGAGACCATTACAAGTAACCAGGAGACAAAAAGGGAGTGTTTTTAAAACACTGGAAAATGAATGGACGTTGAAATTTTCTTTATCTTTACCACTTTGAAGCCTTGCAAAGGTTAGCACAAAAATACTAGAAGCAAGCTAGAAAAAAGAATTCTGGTTGTCTCAGCTGTACAATTTAATAGTCATGTGACATTTCACAAGGGGATCTTTCTGATTTCTTCATCTTTGAAATGGCTGTAGTAATATGTTCCTGCTTTGTCTAGCTCAGAGGTGTGTGTTCACATGGAAATCTGAGGAGATATTATTTTAAATAAATCTTGTTCTGTATCTGTTGAATATACATAACTGCACCTAACTGTGATGGTATGAAATGTGAAGATTAAGGAAGACTCATATTAATGATACATGGCCTTGGATCACAGATCTCAATATTAAAACAGAAACACTAAATCTACTGGAAGAGAAAGTAGGTAAAAATCTTGAAGACATAGGGGTAGGCAGAGAGTTCATGAACAAAAACCAAACCGCACGTGAAATACTTCAAAGAATCAACAACTGGGATCTCATCCTCCTGAAAAGTTTCTGCATATCTGAAGAAATTACCAGCAGAGTAAAAACAAAACCCACAAATTAGGAAAAAAATTTTAGCTGACTGTCCCTTGGACAAAGGGCTTCTCTCTAGAACATATAAAGAATTAAAAACCATCAGCACCCCCAAATTCAAAGACCTAATGGAAAAATGGGCATCTGAGATGAATACACACTTCTCAGATAAAGAAATACAAAAGGCAAATAAATACATGAGAAAATGTTCCATATTGTTAGTCATTTGAGAAATGCAAATTAAAACAACACTGAGATTTCATCTCTCCCCAGTACGAATGGCTAGCATTAAGAAATGAACCAATAACAAATGCTGGCAAGGCTGTGGAGAAATAGGGACTCTTCTTCACTGCTGGTGGGAGTACAGACTGGTGAAAGCTCTGTGGAAATCAGTTTGGAGATTCCTCAGCAAACTAGGTCTAGAGGTCCCATTCAACTCAGCTATTCCCCTTCTGGGTATTTTCCCAGAAGATGTGAAAACATCATATCACAGTGATATATGTGCACCCATGTTCATAGCAGTGCAATTTGTAATTGCTAAATTGTGGATGCAACTCAAATGTCCATTCACTGAGGACTGGATAAAAAAATTGTGGTACTTTAATATAATAGAATATTGCTCAGTTTTAAAGAAAAGTAAACTTGAGGCTTTTACAGATATGGTCACAACTAGAGACCACACTCATAAGTGAAATAAACCAGACTTCCATGTGTAAACAACATATTGTTTCACTGGTGTAAGAACCTGAGAGAGTGAATAAAAATTAGGAGGTATGATAGACATTGTGAAACAAAAGGAAAATGCTCAAAAAAAGAGTATCTGGGATGAGGGAACAGAGAAAAAAAAAAGGGGGGAAATTATGTATGTATGCATATACAGGATAGCTAACATAGTTGTACTACTGACTTCTATCTCTTTACTGAAAGGAACACTTAATGATTGACTATTTGATCAGTCTTGTATGTCTCTACTCATTTTCCTGAGAAACCACTTTGAAGATATCAATATGTAATACAACAACTATGGTTAATTTCCTACCACTTTGTCTGTAATTCAGTATTGCTTGTATTATTCTTATGCTATTTTTAAATGGATGTCTGTTTGTTAAAAAAATGATAGATGGCCTTATTTGCATTTTAAAAAGTAGTTCTTATCTTCAAAATTTACTAGATCTTTCCCTTTCTCTCTTTTCTTCTTTGCCAGAAATAATTTAAGCAGTGACTATAACAACACAATCATTACAAGGTGTGCATCTTCTCCCCAACACGAAAGTATGTGCTGTTGTGGACTTTCATGTAACTTATCACCTGGCATTGCAGAGGTTTAAGTACTTGGTAAGTGAGAAGCACCCTGCAGCAGGTCATAGGGAATGAGAATAAAATGATGGTAATATGGTTCCTGTCCTGAGAGATACTAGTCCTATTAGGAAGACATCTGTTCAGCCACTCATTTATTAATCTACTCATTCAACAAAAGTGTATTAAGCCTTCTCAGTGCCAGGCACTATTCTAGGTGCTGAGATTATAGAATTAAACAAAATGGAAAAAATAATGGAAGTTGCACTTTAGTGAAACTTGACCAAAATGTATGACATGAGAATAAGTTGTTAAAAATATAATGCGTTGCTAAATCATATGGTACCAAGAATGTATGTTTTGTTAGGAAACAAAAGGAAAAAAAGAAGGTGATGGGAGTGTTGATTGCAGACTGCAGCCTTTAAGGAATTACATTTTGAGGTGCATCTGGGTCTTGGAAGAAATCTTTCGAGTGGATAGAAGAGATAGAAAAACAAATGTGTTATCTGGAGGCATCGAGAAGTCTTGTTCGACTTAAACAATATATTGGAGAGGATTGTGGAGTTCAGCTAGAGAGCTGTAGAACACCCTGACAACCAGAATGAGAAATTTAGTTTTAATGGGATTGGGACTAAAGGACTATGGAAAGTTTTGTGTGGAATTGTGCTTGGGTGCTGGGGATACAAGGGTGTGTGATGTGATGAATATTGTCTTTAGAGATTACAGATGTGTTGCATTCAAGTTTCAGGGCCCAGGAAGGAAGACACGTAGGTCTTCATTTTTGAAGCCCTACACGCCTACAAGAAGACTGTGAGTTACTGGGACAACTGATTATTTGTGTAATAGTAAAAAGCATAGATTTTTAAAGTCCAGATAACTTAATTAATTAAGCAAATCTTATTGTGTTAAACACTAAATTATACAGATATGAGGAGTTATGCAAACCCACCTTCATGACATTTACATGAGGCAATGGATGTGGATTTAATTAAATTAATTATGACTTATTTGTTTGGAATTACCAAGTCAAGTTTCTATTGAACATCAGAAACTAACAATAGGAGTTTTGACTTCTTAGGAACAGTCTCACCACACACAGAGAAAAAAAGCTTGTGGTATCAATTTAGGAACATTTGTCTCTTCTTGATCCAATGGCCCAGGGCAAATTGGTGACCAGGCATTATTTTCCAGAGACACTTAAGAACTTATCATTGAAAAAACTAATCAACCCTCTATTGAGAAGTCAAACCACAGCAGCCATGTGTTTTATAAGTCTTTGCTTTCTTTCAGAGACAAGAGTCCCTTATCCCATGAAGACTAAGACTTGGTTGGGGATAATGTGGTTCAATTTTTCCCATAATTATACAGAAATTCCCTGGGTAAAAATGTATGGGTCTGGGAAAGATCAGGCTTGACAATGCTCAATAACTTCTGATTTTCCAATCCTTCAGAATTGCCCAGTGGTCTCTCCTTGTACATCTTCTCATCAAACTTTAAGTTTATAAAGTCCTTGGTAGATAAAACAGTGCTTCTCACTATGAGCTGTCACTGAAATCTAAAAGAGTAGAATGTGAGTTTGGTCAATGCAATTGGCAAACAGAGCAGGCTCTGCAGCATCTGGACATTGTTCATGCTGAAGCCTTTTATTTGTTCATTTAGAAAGGAACAATCAGGAAAGCTTCTGCATTTCAGGGATGTTTGCAAAAGGAATTATTTCAGGTTGGGTTTGGCTAAAATCCTATGTGAAGCAGTTGTACTTTTTACTCAACAGATTTTGGACAAAATGGGAAAGCTTGGCTCCTCAAATTGTTTGATCTTTGTTGCATTGCCCAGTTCCTGCAGATCGGACATCTGGATTCTGAATTAGAACTACACATTTGATATTTCTGTTTAATGTTTGTTATCAGGCTTCCCTAAGATTGTTCTTGGGAATTGGCCGCTGAGGCCCTGCTATTCTAATCGACAGTGTTCTACTCTAGTTTTCTGGTTATTTGTCTCTTTCCCTGAGGAGATTTATAAAAGAATGGTGTACTTCTTCAGTTTCATTGAAGACAGGAAGTCATCAGATATGTTGAAGTTGTCATTTGTGCTGGGCATTCATAACTGTCCATTGAATGGGTCATTCTAGAGTCCTCCAGAACATTCTGTATAGAAACTTCTTAGTCACATTCAAAGAATTCCTTACAGTCACTACCATAGTAGTGACACAAACCAAGTTATACATCAGGTTTCAGGTGATTCTGTAAAATGTAGTAAAGGCATCCTAAATATACAGCTTCAGATGAAAAATGAAGACTAACTTCAAAGCTTGAGTAATGTATTAATTTGTTAGGGGTGCCATTGTGAAATGAAATACTATGGACTGGGTAAGTTAACAACAGAAATTCCTTTTATCATAGCTCTGGAGGCTGGAAGTCCAATGTCAGGGTGTTAGCAGAGTTGAGTTTTTCTGGGGCCTCTCTCCTTGGTTTACATAAGGTCACTGTTTTGTTCCATCTCTCCACATGGTCTTTCCTCTGTGTGTGCATATGTTTCTTCTTGTCTCTATATCCTAATCCCCTCTTCTTATAGGTATATTATTCAGATGGGATTAGGACCATGCTGAGTTTCTAATTTTAACCTTAATTATCTCTTTGAAGGCCCTATCTCCAAAAGCAGTTAGTGCTGAGGGTTAGGGCTTCAACATGAAAATGTTAGAGAGACATAATTGAGTCCACAACAACATTTTCTAGTCATAGAAGAGAAGCTATAGAACTAACAACTATTATACAAAGAGTTAACAGCCAAATGTAAGAGCAAAACTCCACAGTGGATAAGGGCTAAGGGTACTCCTATTAAGAAGAAAGTTTATGGATGAAAAGGTTTTGAGATGTATGTTGATGAACAGAATTCAAAGAATGAATGACTGAATTGAATTGAATTGAGTTTACAGTTTTGTAGACCAAGGATCAGCAATTTCATATGGTATAATATAGTTCCTTCACTACTCAGTCAGGCAAGGGCAGCAATTTTTTTCCGCAAAGAGACAGCTAGTAAATGTTTTACTTTGAAGGCTAAGTGCCATCCTTCACAACTGATTCTACTACTGTAGTGTGGAAAAAAATCTATGGCTCATAAGTGAATAAATGAGTGGGGCAGCACTCCAATAAAATGTATTTACAAGACCAGGCCTCAGAAGTAAGTAGTTAGTGGAAGAGTCAGCACACGTACCAGGTTTTCTGGCTCCCAGATGCTGTCCTTTCCTCCATGTCATGTTAAGTTCATAAGAACTATATGAATATTACTGTTTTTATTCAAAATTTTCCTTTTAGAAAAATAAAACCTAAAACTGCCAAAAAAAAAAAAAAAAAAAAAAAGAAAAAAAAAAGAAAGAAAGAAACAAGAAAAATAGGGGGAAAAAGAGACAGCAGCCTGGGTTTGGCTGCCCTAACTTTTCTATTTGCTGAAACGTGCTTCCCTGACACCTTCACACCTCTTCCCCAGTGTGGGGCTCCTTCTTTGTGACGTGCCTGCTTCCTCTCTGCTCCAAAGCTTAGCCTTCCAACATGCAGAGAACAGCAAATACCTTGGCTCCAGCTCAATTTTGTCATGTGGTAACAGACCACAAATTTAAGCCACTTCCGCCTTGTTGTTTAACTCTTGGCACATGTGTGTTTTGTTTCTGTTTTATTGGCTTTTTAGTAGAACTGCAAAAAGGCTTGTGGCCTCCTTTCATCCAGCAAGAGAAAACAAACAACCACCTCTCTTTTCAGAGCCTAGAACACATTTTAATGTCCATACTGCAGAAAGGGCCCTTGCATAATGTCAGATCTTTCCAGGAGACTGAGAATTTCAGTAAGCCCAAGCAATCTATTGTGAGTAGAGGATGTGCTAAATGTACATAGAGGCTTCTGTCTTTCTACTGGGAAGAGACTAACAATGCCACCTCACAGTGACGAGTTGTGGCATCCCACGCACTCCTTTCTCACTAGATTTTTTTTAAAATTTTATTTTTTGAGATAAAAGAACCAAAGCATATTAACAAACAGACATAAATGAAACAACATTAAAAACAATAAAAACAATACAGGATTTCAGATGAGGTGAAAAGAAATTAACAATGGTTGCTGTATTACATACTGTTACCTTCATATTGGTTACTCCGATAAACAAATACAGACATGTAAGAATAATCAATTAAATATCAAATGTTCCTTTCAAGAAAGCAATAGAAATTCATAGTACATAATAGTACAATTATCCCAGCCATCTTGTGTGTGTGTGTGTCCATATACATATACATTTTTCCTTCTTTTTTTCTCCTTTCCCTCATCCCTGTCATTCTTTCCTTTTGAGCAGTTTTTTCCCTTCCTCACTATCTATTGTACCTTTTAGATTTCATTTACTCTTTCAGGTTCTTATACTAGGGAGACAATACTGTGTTTAAACATGTGAGACTTATTTATTTCACTTATGAATATGGTCTCTAGTGACAAGCATTTAATTATAAAAGCCTCTAGTTTATCTTTCCTTATAGCTGAGTAATATTCCATTGTATAAAAATACCACAGCTTTTCTATCTATTCCTCAGTTGATGGGACATTTGGATTGTTTCCAAGATTTAGCTATTACAAATTGTGCTGCTATAAACACGGGTACACATATATCGCTGTGGTATGAAGTTTTTAATTCTTCTGGAAAAATACCCAGGAGAGGAATAGCTGGGTTGAATGGGACCTCTAATCCTATTTTACTGAGGAATCTCCAGACTGATTTCCACAGTGAGTGCACCAGTCTACACTCCCACCAGCAAGGGAGAAGTGTTCCTTTTTCTCCACAGCCCCTCCAGCATTTGTTGTTCGTTGATTTCTTGATAATAGCTATTTTTTCTGGAGTAAGATGCAATCTCAGTGTTTTAATTTGCATTTCTCAAATGATTAGTGATGTGGAACATTTTCTCGTGTATTTATTTGCCATTTACATTTCCTTATCTGAGAAGTGTGTATTCACCTCAGATGCCCATTTTTGGATTGGATCTTTGAATTTGGGGGGCCTGATTTTTTAAAATTCTTTATATGTTCAAGATAGAAGTCCTTTGTTTGAGGGGAAGTTGGCTAAATTTTTTTCCCAGCTTGTGGGTTTTCTTTTTACTCTGCTGGTGACTTCTTTAGATGTGCAAAAACTTTTCAATAAGATGAGATCGCAGTTATTGATTCTTTGAAGAGTTTCCCCTGCAGTAATTTCAATCTCACTAGATCTTTACCAGTATCTAGAGAATGACTGCTTCCATTTCTTCTAGGTCTAGAGGTAAAACTGTGATCAAGTTTTACCTTGGCCAGCCTCTTCTTCTCATTGGTCTTTTTTTCCTTCCGGGGAGAAGGCAGAAAGTAAACAAACAGAAGTCTGTAAATCATAGATATCAAATAGCAATTATCATTTTTCCTTTTAATGTAATATAAGTAGATATTGATAAACAAAATACAAGAAAACACTCTTCTATGAAAAAGACAAAATTTCATAACAAAATAATTACATAATGATAGTCATTAATGTATTGTATACTGTGATCTGAAAAGAATGACCAAAGTGTTATTCATAGCACAAGTCATAAACAACTACAAAAAATTTTATAAAGGAAAAACAAACAAATAAAAGGACAAAACCTTCTTTTCAATGAACAACAGAAATTAATAGTATAAATGAAACAAATTAGCATTTGCCTTAAACTACTTTTGAAACAGCAGAATAGGTAATTTGCAGTTATTTGAGCTTCTCCCTGCTTCTTATTTATCTAAAGGGCTACTTATCAGTTACAGTGAAAATGAAACAGGTAGTGAGAAGTAGACTCAGGGTGGCATTGGGGAAAGGATGAGTGAGTTCGGACAGGGGAAGAGCTGGCTGTGTGAAGTGTCACACTGGGTCAGCAAGCGTGTTGGCAGGAAACATGATGGTGTGGACACACAGCAGCAAGGCCACTGTTCAGAGGACTTGATTAGCAAATATCTAAAGACACACTTACCCTCCTTCAACACAACCCAAGCATTCACAGTTCTTACAGCACTGAATTTAGATATGATTTAAGGATACAGATGACCTATGTCACTCCTCTTGTCTCACGCTCACAATTCATCAAGGCAGCTGTGTCCCTTGAGCCATCAGTTAAAAAAAAAAAAAGCCTGAAAGATATCACGTATCTGCTCACAAATGTTTTTAATGTTATAAATCAAGAAATAAATATGTTTAAGTATTTAATTGACTATTTTAAAAAATTGCTAAATTATTTGCCTATGCAATTATTTGACTTAAAAATCTTCATTACATTAAGTTCTTTTTTTGGAAACTGTCTTACAAGGGTCTCACATAAAGTTTCTCAAAGTGAAGTTCACTAACCAACTGCAACAGAATCATTTGGGATTTTATATATATTGGGATACCTATGACCTTTCTCAGATCTTGAATCACATTGGGTCTTGGGAATCTGCATTTCAAAACAACTGAACTATCTAATTCTTCTGTAACTTATCACTGGGAACCTACCCTACTATCTGAAGGCCCATCTGGAAAGACTTCTACAAAGGAATGCTTATCTGGCCCCGCCCCCACGTTCCACACACTGGACTCCCTAAGAAGAAGTGGGTTGCCCACCTGCAACCAGGGAAAGAAAAATGAATGTGATTGGATTAGACCCTGCTGCTCCCTCCTGTCTTTGGGTCTGCTTATCTATGATTTTAGTGTGTAGCTTGAACTCTGAGGGAAGAAGCTTGTGATTTTCCAACTGTCCCAAAGGCTAGCTGGAGGAGCATACTGGAAATGGGATTAAACAATAGAAAATGTTTAAGGAGGAGAGTTAGTTTTCATACAGCTATGCTCATCTCTCAACTGGTTCTGAGTTGAGGTGGTTATGAGTTGAGAGGAATGTTCTATGCTCAGCTCCCTCAAGTCCCAAATTTACATTTGAAGGTAACTGATCTAGAGACAAGTTTCTTAAAAACAGGCACAATATAAGTACATGATTTGAAAACACACGGCTGTTCATTTTAGCTATTTAAGAAAGGCTTACATGCATGGGATGAGTAGACAAGGTAAAGAGACAGTAACTGAAATTCATTTATTTGGAAGTAATTCCAAAAGATTTGAAGATAGCCAGATCTACCCTTCATATTTCTTTTAAGATCCCTCTTAAGACAAGCAGGGAGATAGGAGCTGGCATGTGTAACATCTGGTTTGTTTAGGGGAGAAGAGGTGAAGTGCGGGGAGTTCTTGGAAGCATTCTTAGAGGATGTGGTGGGAGCACACCTGGAAGAGCCTGCTTTATTGAAGGAAGCCTGCAAGGACCCAGGCAGGGGAGGTCATGTTCAACAAATCGGATGGAGTTCCTTGAAGATATCCCTGTCATGAAAGAGGAAGGAGATTTAGTGGCTTTATAAAGAGCCCTTTGATTTTAAACAAGATTTGACAAGATTCCACATCCAGGATTAATGGTCAAGGAGAAGAGCTGTTGAATGTGGTATATAGGGTGTGAGATTAAAAAAAAAAAAAAAAAACAAAACTGGCTCAAAAAGAGATGGATGAAAGACATGGAAAGGCTTTGCGATATGAAAGGGATTACTGGGATGGAGGAGGGGATAGTAGTAAGGGAAGATGGCCAGCTGGCTTTAGGATAACCTTTATTTATAACATGCCTTAAAAGAGAGCCAAACAAATGCACCAAGTCTGAAGATGATTCAGGAACTTGGACCCAGCCATCCTGACAAATCTGACTGCACAAAGGCAGAGATACTCAGCTGTGACACGATGTGTTGGGCAGAAGGATAAAATCCAGTAGGGACCAAAGACAGCAGGATCGAGGCCAGAGGTTTAGATGATTCTAAAGTCAACCAAGTTTGTCTTTGGTATTTCCAGTTTTTCTTTTCTTTTTCTTTCCTCCCCTCCCCTCCCCTCCCCTCCTTCCCTTCCTCTTCCTTCCCCTCACTTCCCCTCCTTTCCTTCCCCTTCCCTCCCTCTCCTCTCCTCTCCTCTCTTCTCCTCTCCTCTTCTCCTCTTTTCTCCTCTCCCTATTCCTGTCCCTCTTCACTCTCTCATCTTCCCCTCTAATCTCCTGTTCACCACCAAAAGCTACTCTTGGCCTCGATCCCAGCTTCCTGAGGTCAGGTACTCCAGGGTTCTTACACTCTCCTTCTTCTCTTCTATAAAAATTTAATGTCAGTAAAAGATCTAACTCTTCCTATGGGATAAATGATGAGAGAGCACTTAAAGTATTATCCTTCCTTGGGGCATTTAGATTTTAATGGGCATCAAAAAAATTTAAATCAAAGTATTACAGCTGTTGTGATGGAATTTCAGAGAGAGGTCTGAGGAGGATGCAGTGACATTATGTGTTGCAGAGGTCTCTAGGGGTGGCTGTATCTTGCACCTTGTGGTAAAGTCATTGTTGGTCCTGTCAAACAATGTTCTTCAATGATTACTTCAAAAAATAACATCAGGGAAAATAAAGCTTTAAAATTTGTATCTGTGGAGGAGCAAACAGTACTCACAGGCTCTGGGCAAAGCACTCTAGGTAAAACTATATTAGGGTATAGTATTCTAGTATAAGAATATGAAAGAGAACAGAGACAGAGAGAAGGAGCTGAGATCCAGAAAATGTTTCCAGGACTAATGAGCCTCCTGGGTTAAGGATGGCAACCTCCACTATGCACATTCAAGGTCACTTCCCACCGAAAGCCCACCGAAGGCTCAGGATGAGACTCACAGAGCTGGAGAACAGAGAGGACACAGCTGTGCCTCTTGGAAGCTGGAAAGCTTCCAAATCAACAGAAAATGAGTCAACAGGACCAAAACAGTGGAATCTAAAGCCAGAGCAAGAAAAGCTGGAGACCAGTATTGGCTAGCATCATGTCCTCCACTTCTCTAGATCAGGAACTAGGGACTGCTCCAGTTTCCTTTGCAACTGATGTAGGAAAACAAAACGGCTTGAGTGAAAACTGTTGGGGAAGCGGTCTGACATTTAGCTCTTCTTCCCAAATCAATGTACTGGTTACTGGACCCTCCTGCACCCCCCAGAAGATTGGAAGGCTTGTTTTCTGTGTGTATAACATGGAGGGATGTAAATTAGGGGTGAGCTGACACAGATGTAGGTGTAAATATGCAATATCATACTCAAATGAGGAGATTATCAAGCTGTAAATGTGTTATAGACTGAATAATAGTTTCTCTGGTTCTTTCTAATCTCAGCCCTAGCAAGACTTCCAGAAGATCCTGTGCAGGAAATTTTTTTAAAATATTGGAAGAACTCTGATTGTCTCAGAATGAAGGACCAAAACCAGGGACTTCCAACAAAATTGTTGACCAGACACCCTAATGGGTAGCTCAAAGTCAGCAGTTTCTTTCACAAATAGTTACAACAATATTCACAGCCCATGGATTTCAAGAGCCCTATTTTAAGGCTGTTTCTACTTCTTTCTCCTTGAGATTGGGTGGGTCTTCGTGACAACCCAGGTGAATAGACTGCCTCAATAGCTTTGAGGCTACATCAGCCAAGCTCATACAGTTTCTGTCTGGCCCCCCTCTCTGAGTGCCTGTCTGTCTTGGTTACTTTTCTCATTGCTGAGACAAAATACCCGATGCCCAAAATTAAGGAAGGAAAGGTTTATTTAACTCACAGTTTGTGGAGTTTCAGTCTGTAATCAGCTGGCTCCAAGGCAGGGCGGCAGGTCACAAGGACAACACTTCAAGGCAGCACAACACAGCAAAAGCAGCAAGAGCAAAAAGGAGGGAATAAGCATCGTTCCCTTCCTTGTATTGTAAGCAGACTACCCCCACCCAGGGGGCATGTAGCACTCACACCATCTTCAGGCCCTCCTCTCACACAGGCTCAGGATGAATACAAAGTAAGCACCCTGAACCCCTGTTCAGTCACACAGTTAACCTTCTAAACTTCTCAAGTTGACACAGTGAACAACATCCCAGAATGGTAAAGACATGTCCTTTACACTCCAGGATGTAGAACTGCTGACTCATTTAGCTAAGCCTCTAGACTCTACAAATTGACACACTGTATCAACCATAGCACTGTCCTTAGAATGCTACAACCGTAACTGGTGCATTTGGACACCAGTTTGGAACTGGTCAGTGAGACCTCTGACATGGTGAAGAAGAGAGGATACCCTCACTCATCCCTGCCCCAATCCCTGACCCACGGGACACAGGAACCTAATAGCAAATTGTCTTGGACTACTATATTTATGCATAATTTATTACAAACCCTTTAATACCAGAATAAACATTAATTAGACATTTAAACAGTTAAATGTATCACCATTATTTGGTGATACATGGTAGCTTTTAGGGTAGATTGTCCCCTTGACTGGCTTTGGGATCTGATTTGGCTGGGAGATGGGTGGAACACACTTCTGGGTATGTCTGGGAGAGTAGTGGAGGCATGGCCTTGGCGGTCTATGTCTGTCTCACCTCTTCCTCTTTTGTTTTGTTCCCCTGCTGTGCCTCCTGGGTGCCATGAATGAAACAGCTTTGTTCTTTCATTCCCTTCTGCCATGATGTCCCTGACTTGGACTCAGCCACTCCCTGGGTCCTCTACTCACGAGCCAAATGGAACCTCCCCTCCTTTAAGTTTTGGGCATAAGGTATTGTGTCTCAGTGAGAAGAAAGCTGAGTAGTACAGTCCTTCCCTTTAAAAATTTCAAGAACCTTATGGGACACCATTTGCCATCCTGGAATTTATAAGAATTATGTTTGTGTTGATATGAGGAGGTGAATGTCAAACCACCATGGCGGGTATACAGTATTTGCTACGATTCATAATTCTTTTAGAAGACTTTCTGGAATTTTAAACTATTTTCATTTTTCTTTGATAAAAAAATGGAGGATGAGATATGAACTCATTACAAGAATTATACATTTTGGGATTTAGAAAAACAAAAAGGAAGTTTTGAATAGGCTGAATAGGAATCTGAGGACTGCTTATAACACATTTCAGAGATCAGCAACTGTTTTTCTCACACTGCTTGCTGTTTAGGATTATATTCTTCACTCTTGCCTTCGGTTACAGGTGGGGACATTATTTTGGAAACCTTTCTTTGCATTGTCTTTGTGACCTAGATCTATTGCCCATGACATGTTAGCTATTTAATAACTCTACTGTTCCAGTAAAACCTCCCCAAGGAGTACTTCAAGCCCCCCGTGTCCACCAGCCTAAGCTCTCCAAAGGAGCAGTGAAAAGCCACAGGTGCGAGAAATCTGAGGATTCCTTCTCCAGGGGCCTCTCTTCAGGCAGGTCTGTTATTTTCCTAAAATATATTTTAAGCTCTGTGGAGTAGTTAATCTTAGAAGTTCAGAAATGGAAGGTTAACCTTTAAAGATGAGGTAATTATCTAAATATATTAATTCTACGTGATTATTAATTTATTACCTTCTAGCCAATGATGAATTAGAGTCCCTCCCCCTGCAAACTTTATAGATTATGTTCACCAAATGTGAACAAAAATTTCCTGTGAGTTAGGAAAATGCATACCTTTCCTTTACGTGAGCAGCAGAGTGATAGCCTCATACTTGTATAGCTTATAAAAGGTGTGAAGGAAATTCTGGAGTTGTGTGACTCACTCATCTAGTGTGACATTTTTCATTTGAAAAAATATGTTTCTGCTTGGGTTTATTAGAAAAACAGGACTCCAATATTTGTAAGAATAAAAATTCTTCCTCACTGCCTTCCCCCACCCCTACTAAATCATTAGAAAACCCAGTTAATTTAAGAGATATTTACCTTATGCCAGTTTTTTTCTGGGCTTTTGATTGTTTCTGGAGGCAAAAGCAAATGGATTAAGCATCAAGTGTGGCTTCGTGCAGCTGTGGTCTCACAAAGATACTCCCAGTGCCCAGTCTGGTGGCAGTGTGAGACCCACTGCGTGGGGCACATGATCTACCTGCACAATTGTGGCAAGAACTGATCACCCGGCTCCTCACTGAGAAGGGCCAGTATTCCACCCACCTGCACAAATCAAGGTATTCCATCCACCTGCACAAATGCAGGTATTTCCAGGGTCTACCTCAAATTGCTCAGATGTGTTCAATATATAAGGGACCAAGATTAGAAAATAATGGTGTGTTAAATCTCTCTCCATTTTAATGACTGTGTTGAAATTGAGATAAAATTGAGATTAAGAAGGCATATTCCAAGTCACAGGAGATGGAGACCTCCCCCATCTTGCTTTTTATTTTCTTGAGAGGGGGATGGATTCTCTCTCAAACTCTCTTTGTCTTCACACTCGACTTCAGGTGCCCAATAGAAGTTTGTGTATTTTACTTTTCTCAACTTGTTTCATCCATTTTCTCACTTTATTTTGTATTGCAGACTGTCCCTCTGATCTTCAAGCCTCTTACCATTAAGGTACAATGTTTCCTTTCTCCAGTCACTTCAGCTGTGACCCAACCCCAGCTACTTTACAGACAAATCCAGCTCAGTAAGGCCATGTTTGGCCAGAGCACCAGGTTGGTCAGAGAGGGTACCACTTATATGTTGGGGTCACCATTGCAAAGAGGAACAAAACTTCAGTTAGTTAACTATACCAATAATACCATATTACATCAAATCTAGGACAAGCTCTAGTGGACCACCAAATATTTTATATGCCAATAAAATAACAAATGCTGGCAAGTAAACTGTAAGACACTATAACGCTGTAAAATGATTTGACAGAGTAATTAAAAAGTAAAAACGTATATCTCCTAGAATTAATGGCATGAGGTATATAATCATGAAATGTCATGACTTAATAACAATGACCAAATGCTTATCTTTTTGCAGATGTGATTTTCTATTGTGATTTAAAATTTTGCAACATTTTTTCAGCGCTGACCAAGAAATAAGTACATTTCTTAGGCTGCCATCAAAACTTACACAACTAACCCACATCTGATTTTTCAGGGCAAGGCAATGAAGCATGCATTCAATAGTAGCTACTGCCCCAGAGATTTTCATGATTACTGTATAGAGGGTGTTTCCAGGGATTCTTGGTTTTCCTCTGTTCCAGGTTATCAGATAGCCTTTTCCTATCTAAGTCCTCACGATCTGACTTCTTGCCATTTAAACCCTGGAGCTTTTTTTTTCCAAGATAGTCCTACATCTCTCAGTATCCAAACTCTCATTGCTATCTATCTGTAATCCAGGGACTGTCTGCTTTTGGATACTGTTTCACAATCTGAGACTGAAGATTTCCAGACCCGACTGTAGTTTCCAAAGAGAGAACTGCGAGGTTTCTGTTATACTTGTGTTCGCTCTGTCAATCACCTTGTTCTACAGAAGCCTGGCAGTTCTTTCACGGGCAAGCTCCCTCATCTGACTTGCCAAGTTGAGGAAGTTACTATGCTTGTCTGGCCATTGTTTCCCTCTTTGTACATTGGAGATTATAACTGCTTCCTACACTGCTGTGAGGAATAGATGTGATTAACTTTGTGGCCAGGTGTGAGAGTTCTCGGGCCTTTTGCAGACTCCCTCCTGCTACTGCTTTGTCTCTGCCTGTCTGTACCCACACTTTCCACTTCTCCACCCTGCCCTGACCAGGCTGTCCCCCAGAAGAGGCTGCCATCTCCAAATGGCATCACCCAACTCACCTCCCTTGACCTAGACACCAGTAAGGGCAGGGGGCAGGGAGGAAATAGGAGTTTGGGTGCTTATTCTGAAATTTTCTCTCCCTCCATACTGGGCTGTGGTTTCACAGTGACAGTATACTCCCCAGCTTTTTGTAGGAGACCTCTCTCCCCAGAGAGCTCGGTCTAGAAGTCATAACGACTTCCAACCACCCTTCGTCTTGGAGAGCTCCCATTCCTTTTCTGTTAGATCCTTGAACTCTGCCTGTAACTCTGAACACAGGCCTTGGGGGACATCTCTTGCGTTACTCCTTGGAGGGTGCCATGTGTTTTCTGCCATGGTGCTAAGCTCTGACTGATGCCCTGCTCTCCCAGGCCTGCAGGTGGCAGCACTGTCGCCTGGTGTAGTTTGCTGCCTCCAGAGACTGTGCCTCCCTGTAGAATTAGAATGAGTTAGCAAGAAGGTTTTTTTTAGAAGAACCCAGTATTTGGAGACTGGCTTTAGGCAGGATTAAACATTTTGTTTATGTGGTGAAAATAGAAGGACGTCATTTTTGAAAAGGGATTTCTTTTTTTAACTTTTGACCAAACACCCCTTTTTCATTCCCCCCACCCTCTACCTAAAACATAAAAAAAAGAAGATACTCTGGCTTGTATTTATGAGGGAGTTAAGCATGCAGTTCTCTTTTCAAAGCTGTTCACATGGAAAGGAAACTGGCCTTGACATTTACACAATCCAGGAGGATTCCAAATAGAATTTGGACAGATTGGGAAGTTACCATCTTGGAGTGTGTGGGGATAGCAATCCTGGTGGGAAGATGTGGTGACAGGAATGAGACAATCCATAGATATTAGGAATGTGCTGTTCTTTATGCGCCCCCCCACTTCATGATTCAATGGGATTGCCAAGAATATGCACACGTTCTTTATGATATCACACGAGAAGGGCATCCAATTAAAGCACTCCACAGTAAATACAAGGAGTACAATTTCTGGGTATATTCATGATTGCTTAATGTCAACAAAGCGTCTTTTAAACAAGCACATTCCTTCTCCTGCACTCACAGTGCATGCTAAACACATCCAAATGCACAAACCATAAAAGAAGGAAGAGGCAGTATCGGCACCAAGTTCTTTGGTTTCTGCATCTGGCCAGCGTCCACTGGGAGAAATGTAAGTCAGAGTTTACCACATGGATTACAAATGTGCTGAATTGCAAGAATGATTATTAAATGAAAATATCTATAGCACCTGCAACTTGTCCTGGAAAATTCCCCTAGGGTATTGTGGGTGCTTTTTTTAAAAATTTTTTTTGAAAAAACATAAGACAGACTAAGGTAAATGGCAAGTCCAGCTGTGCATGGTAGCAACTCCATTAATGTTCCTGAAGGGTTCGTAGAGTCAACTCAATCAATCTGAGCTGCTTCCACTTGCAGGGTGAGTGTGCTGAGGGAGGGGCTGGGCATATCACCAGTCTCTTTCCTTTGACGTCTGATGATCAAGACTGTGAAAATAATGGTAATGTAAATGGAAAGTGCTTCCAATAACAAAGCACATCAGGGCAGGTTCTGCATGAGGTTAACTGTGTACTCCAGCAGGCAGTAGTATTTATCTATTAGAAGGGCAATGTGTCTTGTGGAAACAGAAATAGAGTGTGTGCAGATCTTGTTGATTTAATGCTTCTTGATTGTGTGTGTGTGTGTGTGTGTATATATATATATATATATATATATATATATATATATATAAAATGCCCAGCACATATGTAATATTTGGCTGTGTTTCAATGGCTTCATGTGTGTATGTGTGTGTGTGTTTATATGTGTATTCACGCACATATGAAAAGAAAAATAATATGATTAGGAGAAGTCCAACCAAGGCGGTTATTTCTGAAATTAGAAAACACAATTACCCTCTGTACCACAGTAAATACTAGGGCAAGTCAAATGAACTTCCTGAGTCTCAGCTCTCTCATGTACAAAATAGGTATAATTACTAAGTCCATCAGTATAAGACTCAAGCGAGGTGATTTGTGTGAAAATGCTTTGAATATTGTAAATTGCTCACTAAATACCAGTTGTTATTGTTAGAAAAAGTTCTTACTGCCAAAATACTCATATGCAAACACCTCTGTCAAATGTGTCAGCATAAATATGACTCACACATGCCTGGAAAATGCAATCCAACCCAAACACTTTCTATTTTAGGCAACTTCCTTTTGGCTATCTAGTAGTAAAGAGAATATACACATTTAAGTTTCTCTTTAGGCTTAGAGAATCAAAGTTAAGTTACTGTAACATGCTTTGTTCAAGAAAAAAATCATTCAAGGGCTTGTGAAACAAGATAAGAAAAGCTTCACTCAGGATGATCTCAGTAGGTAAAGGTGGCAAGGGGATTTTGCAGTGGAGGGGAGAGATTGGGCTCAAGTGAGTGCAGCATCAACAAATAGAACAACAACAAAAAAAAACCCATCGGGGTGTATTGCTTTGCATCACTGTGACCCCGTACAAGAGGTGAACTGCTTATGTAGCTCACAGCATTGGAGAGTCAGGGCTTGGTGCTGGCTGGTGCGGGCCTTCCAGCTGCACCTTGTCATGGTGGATGGTGATGGCAGAAGCACATGCAGGAATGGGAGATCATATCTTGATGGAGAAAGCAGAGAGAGCTGGGTGGGCCTAGAGGAACTACCAAATGTCACAGGACAACTACCTTCATCCCTTCAAAAGGGGAGCACCTGTTGACCTAGGGACTGCCCACTATGCCCAGCTCTTTTTTTGTTGATTTTGTCTTTTTGAGACAGGATCTCACTAAGTAGTTCAGGCTGGCCTTGAGCTCACTTTGTAGCCAAGGCTGGCTTCAAACTCACAATGATCCTCCTGCCTCAACCTTCTGAGTGCTGGGATTACAAGCGTGAGCCACCATGCCAAGCTCTTTTTTCTTTTTTGAGTAGGAAAATTTATTGGAGAATAGGAATAGCTCCTGAGAGACAGGAGGGCTCCCAAACGGATTGCCCAGGCCCAGCTCTCAAAGGTTCTACAACACTGTCAATTCCGGAAGCCTTGCCCACACCTGGACTCACCATGCCCACAACACAGCAAGGGGTAATGAGGCCCTGGCTTAACTGAACTAACAGCATTCTTGCTAAAGAGAAGCCAGATCGAGTGGACGTCACCTGGGGACGGTGAGAATGAAAAGTCTGCTTGGATATGGAGTGTGATGAGAAATGGATTGGGGGCCAGTTCTTGCTAAACTGACTCAGCAGGGATTTTTGCTAAAACTACATTTTTAAGAGAATTCACAGAAAGGCCCAGAAGAAGGTGCAGGAGCCTGACTAAAGCTTTTGGAAAAGAGTAATGGAAAGTAGTCTTTGTCAAGGTTGTATTTTAAAAACAATGAGCTGTGATAGCACAAAAGGGGGATATTTGAAAGGTCTTTGGACAACAGGTGTCTGCGCCCTTTCCCACCTTCTGCAGAAGAGTTCCAAGGGGACTCCTGGGCCTTAGGGCTAGTGGTGCAATCTGGGTAAGTACCGAATAAACCAGGAAAACCTGAATTGACTTACATTATAGAAGGATCTAGAATGTGGGGGGAGGCACAGCTGGAGAAAGTGAGAGTTGAATTTTAGTAATACTTTGAGCAGTTTTATGACACAGATAAAGAAAATGGACTTATTTGAAACTGCCAAGTGAGTTGAATGGCACTTTAGAAACACAATGGTTGGAAGCAAAATTTAAACACATTATTTCTTATTTTCTATTGCATCACTTTGCTCTTTCCTCAGATGTCAATAAATAATTAATTTTTTTTCTAATTTCTCTTGGGAGCTCTCTTTTGAATTTTGTGGTAGGTTGAACCGGAACACTAGGTAACCTAGCTTTATATGGAGTAGATAAAGATCATTTCAAAGTGATCAATATAGGAATTTTAACAAATATCAGAATGTTGAATCAATAGCAAGCTGTTTTCTGTTATGAAAAGGCTCTGCCATAATTTGTTGAGGAATATGGGTAGTACAGTGGGGAAAACAAAATGTACAAGACATACAGATGTCAGTCCATACCTTCATGGTAAATGTTGAATGGCAGAGGCTGAGAACAGAGCCAAAACTTCAGGCCAACTAAGTTCCTGATCAAAGTACAGACTACGCATAAGCAATCAGACACTTTCCTATTGCCCTGAACTTTCAACTATCCAAAGGGAGTCCTGGCCCCTTGGGTTGTTCCAACTGCATGAGATTGCTGGGATCATCTACTCACTCTTCACATTTAGTATAGAGGAGGATTAGGCCTGTGTTCCTGTCAGCTCCCTGCAGAGCTCCCTACAAAGGCCCACTAAACTAGGGAGATGGGGATGCGGGAGAGAGACTCCTGTAACACAGTGCACCACTTCTGCAGAAGTGCATACTATCTCCCTGTCCCCAACCCTGCACTTAGTAGATGTAGGCAGGAAGCAGAGTTCTGGGAGGCAGGGTGTACACTCCTGCTGGGAGGGCTTTTACCACATGAGGAAGCCACTGAAGGAACCTCATCCCCATCTATCCGGCACAGAGCCTGCAAAGTTATGTGAATAACTTCCTGGCCCTTAAGTTGAATCACTGGTCCTTCACACATGTACCACTCACCATTACCCAGTAAATATAGTCAATATTAAGTAGACATGAAAAATGCTTAGAACTCCTTCAGTGTTTACATAAGACACACATAGGATTCCATTTTTCTTTTCACTTAGAACAGATTGGCAAGAGCCCGAGATAATATGAGTGCAATGTTGCCAAGAACCTTAGTTTGGAAGTGTTTGATTATAAGAAATCCCATTCAAATCATCCTACTCTTAAAACACTGTTTTTTGGTTCTATTTAATGATAAGAATTTCATTAGTGAGGTTTTTAAAAGAGTACAAATATACTATAGCTCATTACTATAATCATCTTGGAAACATCACACAAACATAGAGCTCTTAGATATTTTTGTTCTCTTACTTTAAGCTGCACTCACACATCTTTGAGTTATGTACAAATCCAAATGAGAACTCCAGGAAGGAAATGTATCTGTTCAAGTTCTGGAGGGTTGAATATTGATCAGAAGGAGAGTTCCATAGGATCACAGGAAAAGTTGGTTTTCATTATTATCCCATCCTCTTTTATACCCCTCCTTATAAATATGCCTCTTTAATTATGTCAGATCCCTCTGAGTTTTCTCTCTAACTTTTAAGGTGATCTCCTGGCTTTGACAACCCAATACAGCAGTCAACAATATCACAGAAAATGCAGTATTTTCCTTATGTCTAATGTAATTTCTAAATATACACTTATGCTTTTGGCTACAATGCAGTAGCTTGTGGCAGATTTAAACTCCTGCCAAGAGAAACAAGCAGCTTGATTTTTAACAGTGTCTAAAAAGCACATAGGAGCTACCGACCCAGCAGTGTTGGGGGCAAGACTCTGGAAGAAAAGAAGCAAAATGAAGGGAAACACAGTGCTATTCTATGTAGCGCATTCAGCAGTTTTTTGTGTGGGGTTCAAGGCTGAGAAACTAGCCAGATGAGCACTTGTACTTGGCGGAGAAGTGGTAGAATTCTAGGCAATGTTAATTCCTGGGGAGCAAAAGATTATAATTCTGGATATCCAAGGCAGTTGAAACTTGAGGACCAAGGTCCCAGAGAGATACTTTGTTAATATAGTGTTAGGTCTTTCACTGAAGTCAGTTATAGCTAGGAGCTGAGTCCTATAAGTCTTTCTAGAGGATCATCAGCAGTAGGAGCTGTTCTGGAGACTCCCAGGTACAGCATCTTTTAACTTTCATGGTTCAAATATTTAAGGTTCCCAAGGTTCTTTCAACATTATGGAAATGGTAAAAACACAAACTTTTCTTAGTTTGTAATAAATCAAGAATGCACATTGTGCTTTAATATAGTCACCAAAACAAGAGCAAATAAATGTTTACTTAGTGAGCTAATGGGAGTGCAAGATGGTGTAATAATGAATACTTAAGTCAAAGAAAGGCCAAAAGGGAAAAAAGAGCAAAATTAATGGGGCAGATAGAAAACAAGTACCAATATGGCAAATATAAACCCCAAAATGTTAACAATTACTTTAAAAGATGTATGAATTATTTACTTAAAAGATGCATGAAACTAGATTTAATGAAAATTGTATTCTTTATTAAGGAGATATGCTTTGAATATGAGGAGACAAAATGGCTGAATGCAAACTGCATACCAGAAAAACCAGCAGTGTACTGGAACCAGCTCCTGAGGGTTTATAAGATTTGCTTGTAAAACATTCAGAAATTTTGAAGTTAGGTGTTAAAGTTTTGGTTGCTTGAAATGGGCCATGGTGGATGCATTCACATTATGAAAATCTGCAAATAATTAAATCAGAGTTGTTTTCAGAGAGATGATTTAGCAGCACACCAGTAATACCAACCATCATCAAGGGAAAACTAATATGGCTATTTGCTAATGATAAAGTAACTAAATCAATGGTAAGAAGTACTAATTTCAAATTTTATTATACTTAATAACATATCTTCAAAATTAATAAAAATGAAAAGACATACATAAAAAACCCAGTCATGATAGAGGACATCAACATGCCTTTTCCATGTTGATGTCACATTTATAGTCTAAATATATTGGACTGATTTCCCACATTTGTGACCCTCATGAAATGAAATGGAAGAATTAGATCTCTCATGTATGATCTTCAGATTCTAAGTCTGAAGCAAAGATTTCACAGAAAGAGGCAACAACTAACCTCTTCTTAACTGTTTAGAAAAATCAGTTTGGGGTATTTGATATTAGTAATGGCTATGTATGTAACAATCAACACCCAGACAATCAAGCATATGCTAGATATCTTAGTCACTTTCCTTGCCACTGAGATACAATATTGGACACCTAAAGCTTTAAGGCAAAGTTCAGTTTGGCTCATCATTTCAGCCCATGATTGAGTGGCTCCAAGACAGAGATGGCACCGTGGAAGGGCATGGCACAGTAAGCTGCTGAACCTTTGATGTCCAGAAAGCAGAGAAAGAAGAAAGGAGATGGGGAGGAGAGATATACTGTTCCATTTCACACCCCTATTGACTCACTTTTTCCAACCAGTACCCCTCCTAGCAGCCCATTCAGCTATGAATACATCA
The DNA here is from genome assembly GCF_000276665.1 of Chinchilla lanigera. Lineage (NCBI taxonomy): Eukaryota > Metazoa > Chordata > Mammalia > Rodentia > Chinchillidae > Chinchilla > Chinchilla lanigera. The sequence continues at coordinate 2,075,506 of NW_004955469.1, read as the reverse complement.
GTGAACTAATCCAATGTTGAGTCTAGTGCCTTGTGATCCAATCACCTTCTACACTCACAAAGCTTTTAGAGGACATTTAGATATAAATCATAACATTCTGCCTGGGCCTCTGAAAGACTCATGACCATCTCTTTATGCAAAATGCATTTACACAACTTACAAGAATCACCAGTTTTAACAGTTCCAGCATTCCTAAAAAGTCCAAGTCCAATGATTCTTCTGAGACTCTTCTGCCCCAGGAAAAGGTAAGATGTGAACAACAAAGAGCTTGGGTAGCCCTGCTCCTACAGAAATGGTGTTGCTGCCATCATGGCCCCTCTCTTTGGGTGGCTCTACTCACTGTCTGTGGCTTTCTTTAGCAAGAATTTCATGTGCCTGGCATCTATAATTCTCTAGGGCCTCCACTACACTTTTGTCTTTACTCACAGCTTCACACATTGACGTCTCAAACGCACAGTCTGGGCTCCCAGGCCTTTCTTTGGAATCTAGAAAGGTTCAGTGGAAACTTCTCTGACTCCACAACTTTTGCATGCCTGCAAAGTCAGCACCATGTGAATGATGCCAAGTCTGTGTTAAATTTAAGCAGTAGCCAGGCCTGTTTGAACCATGGCTGTAGAGGTCTATGAGTGCCTGGAAGGCTGAACACTATGAAATGAATCCCAGGGAACTAATTCTTTAGGTCGCCCTTGTGAGGTAGGTGGCTCAGGGCCTCACTTTTCAAATGAAAACTCTATAGTTTTACACCCTTCAGCCTGCAAAACGTGGGGTTTTGCTGACTTCTGAGCTGCCTGCAATCCATCTTCATATGGTCCTGGTACAAAATACCTAGCTTCCTTTTAATACTAATGTTTTTAGCAACCATGCTTCCCACTGTCCGAAATTTTTGCAGCTTCTCCTGATATAATTGCAATCTTATCCATCTACTTTTTTTTTTAACTGTTGATTTTCACTGTATACATAGCTAAAGGTAGCCAGGAGTTCTCATGCCACAGCCTGAACATTGGTTTCCTGGACACTTCCTCCATCAGATTAGTTTGGTCACTACACTTAAACTTAGTCTCGCTGAGTCTCAGCATATGAGCAAAATGAAAACTATTTTTCTACTAGAGTTTAACAGAATCTCTATTCCAAATGCCAATAGAGTTCTTGTTTCCATGTGAAGCCTCCTTAGCCTTGCCTTTATTGTCTGCCTTTCTGTCAGCATTTTGGTCCTCTGAGTTTTGACCAATGTTGTTCTTCAAGCTCTGCTCACAGCATTCCTAGGAGTCTTTAGCCAATGTCAAAACTTTTCTGAACTTCTCTGGTGAACTACTTCCAAAGGCTTCTCAGCCACATGGTCAGGTATAGTCACATCAATGACCTCACCTTTGCACTAAAATCCATCCTAGTCATTTTTCTATCATTGTGAAAAAATACCTGGTATCCACAAGTTGGAGGAAAAGAGGTATATTTTAGCTCATGGTTTCTTCTTTTTTTCAAAGTACATGTTCTAAAGAGAATAAAAAATATTAAAAACCATTAGAAATGATACAGAATTTCACTAAACAAGATGATAGGAATTCAGAAATGGTTGTTATATTGCATATTATTATTATTATTATTATTTTTTTTTTTGGTTTTTTTTCTCCGGTACCGGGAACCGAACTCACGACCTTGCGCTTGCCAGGCAGGCGCTTTTTGCCGCTGAGCTAAATCCCCAGCCCTATTGCATATTATTGCCTTCAAATTAGTTGCTCAGATTACCAAATATAAGCATGAAAAATTGGTCAAAAAATATAAAGAAGTAAAATATTTAAGCATTGACTGTTTCTTTCAATAGACTAGTAGAAATCAGCAGTACAGTTATCCTAGTTATCCTGTGTATATACATATATATTTTTTCCTTCCTTCTTCCTTTTTTCCTCCTTTCCCTCATCCCAGTTGCTCCTTCCCTGTGAGCAGTTTCTTTCCCTTTCATATACCTCACAGATCTAGAGAAAACATTCTTAAAATTCATCTAGAACCAGAAGAGGCCTAAAATAGCAAAAGTGATCCTGAGAAACAAAGGAAAGGCAGGAGGCATCACAATTCCTGATTTGAAATTATACTACAAAGCTACTGTGATAAAATCAGCATGGTACTGGCAAAAAAAAAACCCCAAAAAACAGACCTGAGGATCAATGGAACAGATTAGAAGATGCAGACACAACTACAAACACACGCAGCCACCTTAACTTTGACAAAGGGTCCAAACATGTTCACTGGAAGAAAGATAGCCTCTTTAATAAATGGTGCTGGAAAAACTGGCTTTCAACATATCAAGGACTAAAATTAGACCCATGTCTATCACCAAACACTAAAGTGAAAATGGATCAAAAAATCAAAATATTAAAACAGAAACACTAAATCTACTGGAAGAGGAAGTAGGTAGAAATCTTGAGAACATAAGGGTAGGCAGAAAGTTCATGAACAAAAACCAAACTGCACAGGAAATACTTCAAAAAGTCAACAACTGGGATCTCATTCTTATTGAAACGTTTTTGCACATCTAAAGAAATCACCAAGAAAGTAAAAAGAAAGCTCATGAATTGGGAAAAAATTTTATCCAGCTGCCCCTCAGACATAGGACTTCTATCTGGAACACATAAAGAATTTTTAAAAATCAGGCCTCCAAAATTCAAAGACCCAATTCACAAATAGGCACCTGAGATGAATACACACTTCTCAGATGAAGAAATACAAATGGAAATAAATACATGAAAAAATGTTCTACATCATTAGTCATTTGAGAAATACAAATTAAAACAACACTGAGATTCCATCTCATCCCAGAAAGAATGGCCATCATCAAGAAGTCAACCAATAACAAATGAATTAGGAGTTGTGGGGAAAAAAGAACCCCTTTTCATTATTGGTGAGAGTGCAGACTGGTACAACCACTATTGAAATCAGTGTGGAGATTCCTCAAAAAATTAGAATTAGAGGTCCCATTCAACCCAGCTATTCCCCTTCTGGGTATTTTTCCAGAAGAACTAAAAACATCATATCACAGTGACATACATGCACCCATGTTTATAGCAGTGTGATTTGTCTTAGCTAAATCTTGGAAACAACCCAACTGGCTCATTGTTTCATCCCATGGCCAGATGGCTCCAAGGCAGATGCCACGAGGTGAATGACCATGGGTAGTGTAATGGCTGATATATTGTGTCAATTTGAGACGCTCAGAAATTTAACTAAGAGACTCAGAAGTTCTACATCCTAGGGTGTAGAGGACATGCCTAGTGTGGCTCTTTATGCCCTAGGGTGTGGTAATGGTTGATTCATTGTGTCAACTTGAGAAGTTTAGAATTGTGACTAAGTGACTCAGCTGGAGGCCAGGGCCCTCACTTTGTAAACATCCTCAGCTTGTACAAGTAGAGGGCATGGAGATGGTGTGGGTCCTATACCTGCCCTAGGGTGGATGGCCTGCATACAATGTAATGGAGAAAAAGAGGTTTGCTCTCCCCCTTTCTGCTCCTGTTGCTTTTGCTGTCTTTCTCTTCTGTCATGAATTGTTGCCCCTCAGCCATGCCACCCTGCCTTGGAGCCAGCTAACTAGGGATTGAAACCTCCATAAACTGTGAGCTAAATAAACCTTTTCTCCTTTAACTTTGGGTGTCTGGTATTTTGTCCCAGTAATGAGAGAAAAATAACTAACATAGGGAGGAAAGCTATTGAACCCATGGCTATCAGGGAGAACAAAGAGAAGGGATGAGATGGAAAGGGAGATTGGCCCTTCTGCATCATGTCCTCAGGGGCTTGCTTCTTCTGACTGGACCCCACCTCCTAACAGCCCATTCAGCTCCAAATACTTCAGTTCACTCATCCAGTGATGAGCACAGCAACTCCATAATTCAATCACCTTCCACACACATGAGGCTTTTAGGGGTCATGTAGTCCCAAACCATAACAACAGCCCTGGGTTTACTCACCAGGATTGCAAAACAGTGAGAAAAATACACACATGTATCAAAACTTCAATGCATTAAAGTTTAGAGTGACTAGGTAACTTATCCTCACCCACATAGCAAATTAATTGTAATACCTAAGATGGGAATACCCCTTTTTATCCAGTGCAATTTAGGTTATGCACCTTGGTTGGCTTTTGAGCCCATTCTGTCTGAAATAATTAAATTAAAAAGGATAATACAGATGATTATGTGAAAATTTACATGGGCTTTCAAATTCTATTAATTCTGAAATCTTTATCATGTATAATTACATATGACAGAGACTTCTAAGGCAAATAATAATATATAGATTCACTTATTTATTAAACTACAAAACGTTTATTGATATTTACATGCAAGTAAATATCTGTGCTAAACACTATGAATAGAAGGATGGCTTCATTGAGTTCATCGTCTGGGTAAGAAATGAATAAAAGGATCCATAAAATTGTGATAGTGATAAGGGCTGCCATATAGGTGTGTAGCAAATATATGTATAATTAAAGAGATAAGACTTCTGCTAAGGATAATATAGATAACGGGCTAGAAAGAACATCACACATGAGGTGCTCAAAAGATACTTACCAAGGTCCAGAGGTACTTAGAAATCAGGGATAAACAAAAACTTAAACCCAGGAAGCAATCTGAAGAAGTCCATCAGCCAAGACGTAACCTACTGAGGAAAGAAGCCAAGTGCAACAGAGGCTTACTGAGCTGTAGGAGATAGTGTCTGGCCTACCAGCCACTTCCCAGTGCCCCTATGTCCTAACTTTATTCCCTTTGGGGGACAAATCCCAGCAAATAAGATATTCATAAAAGAGACTCTTCAGATGAGGACATAAAGGAAAACACAAACCAAAGAATCACTTAGAGGGTTGTGACTACGTTAGAACCTGTAAGTCCTGCTCTCAAGGAGATCAGATACCTCCCAAAGCACTTAACTCCTCATCATCTGATCTTAGGTGTACTAAAGTAGGATGTTTCATTCAAATAACTAAAAAAGTCAAGTGATTAACATGTTTGGAGAGATCAAAGAAATAAACTAGCAAGTGAACAAGAAATTAAGTGAGATGTTCAGTTCTTTCAAAGAAAATTCAAATAAATGAATGAAAGATTTAATTAATGGAGTATTCAATGACCTTAAAGAAGACTCAAAAACTTGACTGAATTAAATAAGACAGTGCAAGATATTAATGACCACATTAGTAAAGAATTGGACCTTATGAAAAGAAATCAAGCAGAAATCCTGGGTATGAAAAACTGAACTGAAAGTATAGAAAACAGAAATTGCTAATCTGAGGAGAGACTGGCAGGATTTGAAGACAAAGTTGAGGTAGGAGATTGTGCCACTAGTGATACTCTAAAAATCAAGCCACCATGAAAGCTGGATTCAACAGTCACTAGATAACAAAAAGAACCTATGAACTGTAAAAAGTTAAGTTTAGAACACAATACCAAAGTTATAAAAATAATATATTCATTGAAGTCATGGTAAATATGCTTTCAAGTGTAGAAAAAGTATTCAATATCCAAGTAAATGAGTCATATAACACCCCAATAGCCTTGACCAAAAGAGCACCTTTCCTCCACACTTGACAGAAATTTAGCATAAAGGGAAAATACAAAAAAAAAATCTCTTAGGCACATGCCCTGCACCAAGTGAGCAAGTGCTCCAAGAGCTGCTGGTCCAGTGGTTCAAGTCTGTGCTTTACTTGGGCCTGGACCTCCTAGGGGGTCGCAGGCATGGGCAGTCTGTGATTGCTGTCCATCCAGCCTACATCTGGTTTCCGCATGTGTCCTGAACTGACTGGAAACACAGAATCAGAGGGTTCACAAACTGTCAACCCTGCAGTTTGTGTCTGGGTTTTGCCTGTACCCTGAACTGCCTGGGGACATAGCCCACTGGACTGTGATTGTCACACCAGTACAACCCAAGTCTTGGTGGTGCATGTGCCCTGAACTGCAAGGGGACGCTGGATCAGATGGTCTGCCATCAGCTGACACCAATGTTCGCATCTGATAACTGGGATAAATAGATACAAATCAACAACTGCCAGAAAACCAGAGACTAAGTAGTGCTTCTCAGGGGTCATTGAGGGGTAAACCTGACCAACAGGAAAACTAGGGACACTAGCGGCTTTTGCTGTGCAGCCACTGAAGGGGGAAACTGAGCTTCCTGCATCTGGTAGCAAACATGACAAAACAAAGGACTAAAACACAATCCTAGAACTCCACCCCAATCAGAACAAGTCCAAGAGACATCGACGTAGGGGAACTTGGTAAACGCATGCCTGAAATAGCTGAAATGATTGCAATGGAAGTAAAGAAACAACTCCATAAGGCCATAGAAGAGATGAGATCAGAAATAATCTCTCAGGCAAAAAATGAAATGACAATAATAATGAAAGAACTGCTCAAAAAGTCTGAAGAAGAAACATATAAAAAATAGAAGAACAAAGGCGATGAAGAGAAGCCTTAAATGAAAAATATAGAAAGGACTTAGAACGCATGAACCAGATTCAAAGAGACTTCCAGGAAAACAAAGCTTCCACTGAAAGCTGCCAAAACTGCTTGGAATGAAGCTGAAGATAGAATCTCAGACTTTGAAGACAGCATGGCAGCTAACGACCGTGAAAGAAAAGATCTTGTAAAATCAACCAGGATCCAGGAAAAGTCAATTCAACAGCTGCAAGATGAGGCAAAGAGGAATAATGTATGACTTATAGGAGTCAATGAAACAGCAGGAGGCAACACAACTGACATAAAAGCATATTTGCAGAAATAATAGCAGAAAATTTCCCAAGTATGGAAACAGAACCTGATATACAGGGAAATGAGGTACATAGAACTCCAATCAATCACAACAAAATAAAACTAGACCCAGACATATAATAGTCAAGTTCCCAGATCTCCAGCAAAAGAACAGAATATTAAAAGCTGCTAGAGAAAAGAAACAGATTATCTATAAAGGAAAGCCCATGAGAATCACAGCAGACTTCTCAGCACAAACCGTCCAATCGAGAAGAGTGTGGAGTGAAGTATTATAGGTCCTGAGAAAAAACAGCTTCCAACCAAGACTGATGTACCCTGCCAAACTATCCCTTAAATTCAATGGGGAAATAAAATATTTCCACAACAAAGAACAATTGAAGAACTTCATGAATGCCAAGCCAGCATTACAAAGAGTACTAAGAGATATTCTAGACAGAGAAAAATCTGACCACAATTTCAAGAACAACAGTGGAAATGAAATGTCAAGAAGAGCAAGCAAGTAAACAGGTAGAAAAAGTAGGATACCAGTGCAAGTAAACAACATGAGAATGATAAATCAACACATATCAGTTATAACTATAAATGTAAATGGCCTTAATTCTCCAATCAAAAGAAACAGACTGGCAGAGTGGATTTAAAAAAAAATTCAGCAATACACTGTATACAGGAAACACATTTCACTGAAAAAGAAATCCATACACTAAAAGTCAAAGGATGAAAAACAATCCTCCAGGCAACAGGAACCCAGAAAAAAGCAGGTGTAGCTATTCTGTTTGCAGACAATGTGAACTTCAAACTGACAACAATCAAAAGAGATAAAGAAGGTCACTACATACTTGTCAGGGGAAAATTGCAAGAGGATGAGATAACAATCATAAACAAGTATGCACCAAATATCAGAGCTCCAAATTATATAAGACAAATCTTAACAGGCATGAAAACTCATCTAATTAATAACAGTATTGTAGCAGGGGTCCTCAATACCCCACTGACACAAGAGATAGGTCAACTGGACAAAAAATCAGCAAGGAAATAACAGATCAGAACAAAAGCTGTGAACAAATGGACTTAGTAGATGTCTACAGAGTGTTCCACCCCACAACATCAGAATACACATTTTCCTCAGATGCACATGGGTCTTTCTCTAAAATACACCACATCCTAGCTAATAGAGCATATCTTCTGAAATGCAAAAGAATTAAAATTGTCCTGTGGATATTATCTGACCACAGTGCCATGAAATTGGAAATTAACAACAAAAGGAACTCCAAAAACGCCATCAACACTTGGAAGTTAAACAATAACCTCCTGAACAACCAGTGGGTCCCAGAAGAAATTAAACAGGAAATTAAAAAATACCTGCAAACAAACAAAAATGTAAATTCAACTTACCGGGATCTATGGGATGCAATGAAAGCAGTCCTCAGAGGGAAATTTATAGCAGTGAATTCACACATAAGGAAAACAGAAAGAGAACAATAAGTAGCCTAATACTTCATCTTAAACTTTTAGAAAAAGAACAAGTCAGGCCCAAAGCCCAAAGAAGGGAGGAGATTATAAAGGTCAGGGCAGAAATTAATGCAATTGAGACAAAGAAAACCCTCCAAAAAATAAATGAATCAAAGAGCTGGTTCTTTGAAAGAATAAACAAAATTGATAAACC
>NW_004955469.1:1992014-2064790 GCF_000276665.1 Chinchilla lanigera | reverse complement strand
CCACTGCTGGTGGGAATGCAGACTGGTGAAACCACTGTGGAAATCAGTTTGGAGATTCCTCAGCAAACTAGGTCTACAGGTCCCATTCAATCCAGCTATTCCCCTTCTGAGTATTTTCCCAGAAGATCTGAAAAGATCATATCACAGTAATATATGTGCACCTATGTTTATAGCAGCACAATTTGTAATTGCTAAATTGTGAGAGCAATCCCTATGTCCATCCACCGAGGATTGGGTAAGAAAATTGTGATACTTTTATATAATGGAATCTTACTTGGTTATAAAGAAAGATAAACTCAAGGCTTTTATAGGTAAATGGTCACAACTAGAGACCATACTCATAAGTGAAATAAATCAGACCTGAATGTGCAAGCACTGCATTGTCTCACTAGTGTAAAAGCTGAAAGAGTTAATTTAAACTTGGAGGTATGATGGACATTGTGATAGGAAAATGCTCAAGGGTAAAGGGCAACTGGGATGTGGAAAAAGAGAAGGGAAAGATGGAGAAATTTGGTATGTATGTATACACAGGATAGTTAACATATTTGATCTACTGTCTTCTATTTCTTTGCTGAAAGAAACTGTTAATGAGTCCTTGATTGATTAGTATTTCGTGTTTCTATCTGTTTTCATGAGAAACCACTTTGAAGATATCAGTATGTAATAGAACAAGCATTGTTAATTTCCTACCACTTTGATTGTAACTTTGTGTTTTTTTTACTGTTCTTTTGCTATTTTGTAAAAGGCTGTCTGTCTGTTAATGCTTTCCTCCTTTTATTTTTAAAATGAAAAAAATCTATTAGAGCAAAACATCCAAGAACATATTAAGGCCAACCTACAAGAATAATAGCAGATTTCTCAAGACAAACCTTAACTTAGGAGAACTTAGAGCAGAGTTTTTCAAGTCCATTGGTAAACAATTGCCAGTCAATATTACTGTATCTCTCCAAATTATCCTTCAAAATTGACAGAGAAATACTCTCTTCAACAGAAACAGTCTTAAGAAATGCACTGCCTTTAAACTTGCCCTACAGAAAGCACTCAAAGGAATCCTAGACAGAGACAGCAAAGCCAGCATCACCACAGAGTGCAAAGGAAAGATGACATCTAACTTGGAGAGTAGAAACAAAAGAAAAATATAGAGGAAAATAATCCAATGACAGGATTTGTAAATAGCTTTCAGCAACAACACTCAATGTAATGGTCTTAACTCTCCAATGAAAAGACATAAACTGGCAGACTGGATTGAAAAACAAAACCCAACTATATGTTACCTGCAAGAAATAAACCTCATCCACAAAGAAAGAATGGACTGAAAGTGAAAGAATAGAAAATAACCTTCCATGCAACTGGAACCCAAAATAAGGCAGGAATAGCTAGCTAGTTATCTTATTTTCAGACATTGTGGGCTTCAAGTCAAAACTGATCAGAAGACACAAAGAAAGTCGTTACATACTAATAAAGGTAGCACTTTGATAGAAAGGATAACATTTGTGCCAAGTGTGGTGGTGCACCCCTAGAATCCCAGCACTTGGGAAGCTGAGGCAGGAGGATTGCCACAAGTTTGAGGCCAACCTAGGCTATATAGTTAGTTGAAGGACACCCTGGACTACACAATAACAGAAGACCTATTGTGTGTGTGTGTGTGTATGTGTGTGTGTGTGTGTGAGAGAGAGAGAGAGAGAGAGAGACAGAGAGACAGAGAGAGAGACAGAGAGAGAGACAGAGACAGAGAGAGACAGAGACAGAGAGAGAAAGTCAGCAAGAGAGAAAGAAAGAAAGAAAGAAAGAAAGAAAGAAAGAAAGAAAGAAAGAAAGAAAGAAAGAAAGAAAGAAAGTGTCTTTGTTACTTTTATGTCATTGATGAGACAAAATACCTGACCCCAGAATTAAGGAAAGTTTATTTAGCTCACGGTTCATGAAGGTTTCAGTCAATAATCAGCTGACTCCAAGGCAGGGTTGCGTGGCACAGGGGAAACACTTCAAGGCAGCAGAAGACAGCAAAATCAGCAAGAGCAAAAGGGAGGGCAGCAAGTCTCTTTTCCTCCTTTATACTGTATGCCAGCTGTGTGCCCACACCATCTCCATGTCTTACTCTTCTATAAGCTTGGGATGTTTATGGTGAGGACCCTGGCCCCCCTCTGAGTTAAAGGTCTAAACTTCTCAAGTTGACACAGTATATCAATCATTACAGGAAAAAAGAAATAAGGAAAGGAAGAAAGAAAGAAAGAAAGAAAGAAAGAAAGAAAGAAAGAAAGAGAGAGAGAAAGAAAGAGAAAAAGAAAATATTTGTAAATATATATGCACAAATTACATATATATTCATGTAATTGTAATAATAATTATATTGCATATATATTTATATTATTGGCACACCCAATTCCACAGAAGAACCACTAAACATAAAAGAGTAGATAAACAACTATACAATTATTTCAGGAGATTTCAATACCCCAGTTCCACAAATAGGTCAATAAGGCAAAAAAAATAATTTACAAATGAATTTAACAGATATCTACAAAGTATTTCATTTAATAGCAGCACAATACACATTTTTCTTAGCAGCACACAGACTGTCCTTCACAATGGACCATGTCTTAGTCCACAAAACAAGCTTAAATAAGTACAAAAAAACTGAGATAAGTTCTTGTAGGCTATCAGATCATAGCAGAAGAAAACTATACAGCAACAGCATAAAAAACTGAGAAACTATGCAAAAACCTGAAGATGATAAAAAAACTGTTGAATAATCAATAATTCATATAAAAATCAAGGCAGAAACTAAGTTTCTAAAAGCAAATGGTAATGGCAGCCCAACATACCAAAATCTATGGGATTGGAGGAGACAGATGGGAGGGCAGAAGGGGAGAAGTAAAATGAGCAAGATTAGATATGTGTATGTACTGATTCCCTATGAAGAATGTAATTACTATGCATCACAAACATATGCTAGTAATCAAAAGTCTTTTATCAAATAAACCTTGGTTAGAAGACTTATAAAGTATGGAAAATATATCAACAGCTTTGTGGAAACAAATTGAGATGAGCTGGTGAGAATGCAGATTATTAAAAATGAATGAGTGACCAAGTATCATAAGAACCAGCCTCAAGGCTGCTGATGAAGAAGGGATTGACAGCTCCCTGGGAGACAGGAAAACGCAAAGATCATCTAGAAACTCAGGGAAGACTGACTCCTTCTGTGGGCAGGCCTGGAGAAGTAGCTGGTAGCTCTGAATGGACTCGTCTTTGTGCCATTCTTTGGGAGGTACATGGCTGCCGGTATCTCTTTCAATATGCGTGATACAAGGGATGATGAAAGAATATGATGAATGTTTAAAGTTTTAATAACCTGCTATAGTAAAAGACATATTGCTAAAATGATGCAATAAATGTGTTCAAAGCAAGTGAGAGTATTTTGAGATGGAATAATGCCAATGTGTGTTTTATTGCAGTACATGTTTTTAAAATTTACATATTTACTATATTTTTTGATCACCTCTTGTTGATCAGATGTTTATGGAAATTTCTGTGAATACAAACATTACAGTGTGTCCTCATGCACCTTACTTACCAATCTGCCACCATGCAGTATCTCTTTCACAAAGTCAAAATGTCAACATTATGAATCAGTTCAGGATATGGAGGTAGCCATGACAGTGCAACTAAAGACAAGAAGGAGGGCTTCAGAACTGTTTAGAAAGTGGCAAAAATGACAGGATAAGTGTGTTCCAAGCAAGGGGGAGTATTTTAAGAGCAGTTAATGACAATATGTCTTTTACTGTAATAATATTTTGATATTTGAACATTCACTGTATTTTTGTACTATGCCTCTACTTGACCAGTAATGGTTACAAGTAAAGCTCAGTTCTCAAGCCAAAAATAACTTGGTATACTCTTTAATAGGGTAGGCGCTAGGTGCAGGTGGGTCTTGAGAACAGGAAGTACGGTTAACCTAAATTGAAATATGCTATGAGTGTAAAATTCACAAGATTTCGAAGACTTAGTATGAATAAAAGGAAGTAAATGTATTATTTTTTTTTACTCAATACATATTAAAATATTAATTTAGATATGCTGGGCTAGATGAAAGTTAATTTCAACCTTTTTGGCTTACTTTCTGAAGTATCTACTAGAATATTCACAGTTGCACATACCCCTTGCTTTTGCCACTGGCCTTCTATTTCTGTTGGGCATTGCAGCAGCACTAAAGTCTCATTAGGGACCCTAGTGCAGTGACATTGCCCCATAGAGGAGTCCCATGATAGATGGTGACTAATAGCCCACTAGATTCTTTCTCTTTGTGGGGTTTGAAACACACTGACAAATGAAACAGAAAAGCAGAAAGAGGGACATCAGAGCAAAAAGCTGGATCAGAAGAATTGGGGGACCTCAGGTGGGGAACAACAATGCCCACTTCTGAGGAGATGGGTAGAGCTGAACCAGACTATTCTTCAACTACGATGATATTCTGTTCTCAAGGGGCCCAGTGTGCGCTCTTCCTGATTTTTTTCTGCCCTATGTATTCTTGGGAGAAGTCTACAATTTGATGCCCCTACATTTTTCTCTGTTTCTTATACCTCCAAAGAGTTTCTACTTTGGATAACAGAAACAGGTAGAGAAGCTGGTGGAAAAGAGGAAAAAAGAAGATGTAGTGAGAAGACACAGTGTTTAAGAGTAGCATAACTTTTTATCTCTTTAAACATGCAGCCCATGGAGGCAAAGATACAATTAGAAGGCAGGGGAAGTGCTCAGTTAATGCAAAATAAATAGCAGCCATTATCATCATTTTTATTGTGATTGTTTTTATTGCAGGTACTTTTTAAGGAGTGAATGAATGAACACAGGTACAACACCATGCGTAATACTCAATAGAGAATTATATTTCTCTTCTGAGAAAAAAGAAAAATAAGATTCACAGAGTAGCTAGAAATAAGGTTACAATGACAATGAGTGTTCTTTTTTTTTTTTAAGCATAAAAAGTAATCCATTTGCCCTACCAAAGAAAGTAGGCTTTTTAAAAAAGGAATAATATTCTCCAGGCTCCTGCAAATCCTCTGTTACACTCAGAAAAGGAGCCCTAACTATAACTGTTCAGCTATGCTTTCTCTACCCAAGTGGTTCTTGTATGTGGTCCTTGGGTCAGAACCATCTGTGTTTCATAGGAACCTGTTAAAAATGGAGATTCTTGGACTTCATTCCAAGCCCACTGCATCAGAGCCTCCTTCACGAGCCTTCCTTGTGTCCAACAAAGCTGAAGCCTGCCACTCTCTGTCTCTGCTAGTGAGATCTCCCCAACCTGAATAGCTACTGCCATCTGTTTCCACGCTTGAGCTCTTCAGTGAACTTCTTGCTCGGTCTTTTTAGGATGTTGGTCTCAACTTCCCCAGGAAGTTTGTGCTGTCTTGTTGAAATGTTGATATACCTGAGTTAATTCGTACTCAATTTTAACTTGACCACTAAAACCTTTCATGTGTATGAGACAATACACTTGTATCCTCCTGGGGGATAGAAGTTTTGAACCTCCTTTTACCTCTCTAGTAACTACATTATATATATATATATATATTCTGTACTGAATTAAAATCATATAAAACTCTTTTGTGCATGAAAAATAGTGATAATCACTTTTCGGGTTGGAGTGGCTTCCAAAGACTTACCTTCTTGTCTTCTTGCCTGGGATAAGGCTATCTAAGACCTAATTGAATAAATTTTGAAAGCCTCTTTCCCATCAATTAAAAACTTTCTCCATCATTGCAAATGTACCAGGGAAACTGGATTTTTTTTTTCTTCCTCTTAAAGCACTGGTGTGTTAGTGTAATTTCAGAAGTGTTGCTGAATTTTTAAAAGAACCTCTGAGGGAAGGAGATAAAGGTTAAGAGTCCTCAAGAATTTCCCTGCTCCCCTTAATTCCATAAGAAACTCTTAGGTATATTGAAATGTTTTCCTTTGATTTTTAATTTTTGTTTTATTATAAGACTAATTAAAGCAACACCTGTTTGGAATGATATAGTTGGTGCTGGATCAACATTTCCATCAGTTTGTATTCCAGCTGAGAAAACTCAATTTGAGCTAAAACTTGGGTGTATAATATCTAAACCCAAGGGGATTTAAAAGAAGCACTAATAGGCCAATGTGCATATTAGGAGGTAAAACAAATAGAAGCAAAGTAGTTTCAGGTGCTGTTCAGTTTGTAGTATGCAAACTTTATTTATGATCACAGTTTGTGAGGTTCAGCTCCTCATGTAGGTAGGATGCCTTTGGGCATTTAAAAAGAATGAAATAGGCCAGTTAGTCTATTATACTAGCTACTGTACATATGTGACAAGGAGTTCTTTCTCATCAGTGAGTTCTTAGGATGAGAAATGACCAGTTGCATGTTTCTGGATATAAGACCCCCAGGAGCATCCTAATGTGACAAATAATGGCATGTTTTCAACATAAGTGGTCTTGCTTCTGTTATCCTTCTCCTACTGGGGATCATGAAGCGGGGAGCTGTTAGTGCATCATGAAAAGAAACTGGAACTTGAATTTGGGCTGGAAATAATAGGACAGACTAGAACCTACCTTGTAGTAATTCTCAAACACTTTTTAATACTTTCAGGGGGACAAATAAGGAAAGCAGATAAACATGAAGCTTTTTAGATTGAATTAGGGGAAGATCCTAGAACCCCTAGCTGTTCAGCTCAAAGATACCCAGAAAGCCTCTGAGAGCTCAGTGAATGCTCTATGGTGGTGAGAAGCATAGTTGAAAAATTACTGATCTAGGCAGCTAAACTAACTCTAACTTTCATGCTGATGTGCTCTTTTGAGGTAGAAGTGTGACTAGTCAATGAGGAAGGTGAAATTATGCTTTCCACATGCTTTGCCTGAAGACATCTTTAGGAAACTTGGAAGTTCCAAAGAAGTATTAGGAAAGGACAGCAAGGGTAGCATGGTTCCAGCTGACCATATGATGTTTACATGTGGGACCTTTTACAAGTCTCTGAGCTCCAGAATCTTTTCTTGGGCAAGTTCTGCTAAGTTTATAGCTTTTCTGTCCTGTTTTGTGCTGTGTTGTGTTGCATTGTGTTGTGCTGTGTTGTGTTGCATTGCCTTGCCTTGCCTTGCTTTGTCTTGCCTTGCCTTTTTTTCTGGGGAAATCAAATAAAAAACTGGATTTCAGATTATTTTATAGACTGTGGTACAGTGGAATTAAAGCTATTAAGAGAGCTCAAGATAAAGCACAATAAAAGCAGTATAAAACCCAGTGGGAAAAGAGAGCGATTTTTCCTGGCACCATTACAGAAAGTGCCTGGCTTGCATGTGGATATCTTACCAGCACTACGGGTACCTTTATGTCTTTGCTTGTCTTTTCCTCCTCCTTTTTCTCACACTCTGAACTTTCATGTTAATCTTGTCTCTCCTAGTTTTCTTATCATTCTGGAAAAATATCTGCTTGATTTAAAGTCATCATAGACCCTTCATGCTGGAAAAGATCTTAGGGATGTCATCCGTCTTCTGTAAATTCTAATTTTAGACTCAGGTCCTGCATTCCCAAACCAGGCTTTGGACCAGGAACCCCCGCCACAGTGGGTTGGAGACTTAGCCACCATGACACTGGCCCTACCCTTTTGTGTGTCTTTTGCTTTCTCTCTGGAATCATGAGAAACCAGAGGAACTCACACTCTGAGACCCTAGACCTGGCTAGTTCTTAGAGAACTTGCAACAGACTCTGAGCAAGGGTCTGTGCTTCACCATCCTCCTGGAATCATCCACCTGATATCAAACCCTTTGCCTGAAAGTGTTAGTAGTTGAAAACAACTTTGGGTCTAGACTCTCTTGGGGGTTTTGTTTATTTAAGGATAAAAGTTGATGTCAAAGTTATGAATTTTCGGTGGTTTGATTTTAGGTACCAGCACCTATAACATGGGATGTCAGAGATACTTTCCCACAATCCTCTATAAGAGATACTTTCCCACAGTCCTCTATGGGAGATACCTTCCCACAATCCTCTACTGGAGATAGCTTTCCATAATCCTCTATGTATATCATAGATACCTTCCTACAATCCTCTACTGGAGATACCTTCCCACAATTATCTATATCACAGACACCTTCCCACAATCCTCTAAGCCACTAACCCTTCATCCCATTGTGCTGGCTGCCTCCTTTAACTGCAAATTTGACCAAATTTTTCTTTCTTTCTGCGTCCCTTCCTTCTTTCCTTCCTTCCTCTCTTCCTTCTTTCTTTCTCTCTTTCTCTTTCTCTCTCTCTCTTTCTTTCTTTCTTTCTTTCTTTCTTTCTTTCTTTCTTTCTTTCTTTCTTTCTTTCTTTCTTTCTTTCTTTCTTTCTCTCTTTCTTTCTCTCTTCTTTCCTTCCTTTCTTTCTTTCACCTTAACAGCACTTTAGTGCTTTGCAATAATGGTTCCCTAATAATGAGAGAGAAAGAGAGAAGAAGCTGTCTTAAGAGTCCTGCACCCAAACTTTCTAAGATAAGCTTTTTTGATTTTTTTTTGTTTTCTCTTTGATAAAATATTAGAAATCATTGAAATCATATGGAGATAATTACACATTAGTACCAAAACCACATTTCCTATATTGTCTCTGCAGTCAGAAATAGCAAAAAGAAAAATAAAATAAAATAAAAAAAAATAAAAAGGGGCTGGGGATTTAGCTCAGCGGCAAAGCGCCTGGCAAGCGCAAGGTCGTGAGTTCGGTTCCTGGTACCGGAGAAAAACCAAAAAAAATAAAATAAAATAAGAAATAGCAAAAAGATTCTTTATAACATCACATGTACTGATTGTTAAGTTTCAGAAAAATAAAGTTCACTATGTAGGCAGGGAGTGGGAGACACACAGATGGTCATGGCTCTCTTGCATCTTGGAGGTTATGAAGCTTGAACAAATTCAGGAGAGGAAATGTGTGTGTGTGTGTGTGTGTGTGTGTGTGTGTGTGTGTGTAGGGGGGGCAATGAATAGGTTTTGTTTGCAGTTTGACAACTTGGTGATGGCTGGAGAGTACCCTGGAGGCCCAAGGAGCCATCTGTCATAGGAACTCAACAGCAAGCTAACCCCACTCGAGGGAATGCACTGGAGGTGACTGAGGGCTGCCAAGCCTCCCGCCCTCCTGGGAGAAGCACACAGTGTTTCTGGGAGGATAGAAGCCCCTTCTTCCCACTAAAATTCCCTATGTTTATGTCACGCAACTTACCAAGCTGGAATTCAACCTGTGTAACCCTAATACTTTTTCCACATGACTCTCCTGAGATGTGGTTTACCTACAACATTCCCAAAGCCAATCTCTCTGCTCTATGACTCTAACAGAAAAGACTCAGAAATTAAATCAAATAGTAACAAGTTACTAGAGCAGCTGGTGTACTGAACTGAATTAAGATCAGTCCAACCTCCTCACTTTACCAATTGTAGAACTTGAGAACAGAATTGGGAATAGCTAGCCCTGGCACATGAGTAAGTTAGCAGTAGAACTGAAGTACAGTGAAAGTGGTGCTTCTGCTTGTCCTCTCCTGAGATGGGACTTCCACCCATCCTGCAAGCCTAGATGTAGAGAAAAGAAAGGATTCTTGTTTAAACTTGTGTTCGTATGCCTGGGAATTTTCTGTGAAAATGCCAGGAAAATAGACTTTGTTATGAACCACTTAGTCAGGATGAGGTCTACGGAAGAACAGCAGAGGAAGGACAGTTCAGGCCCCATGCTGCACTGCAATGCTAACTTGCAGTTCTACTCAACACATTCTGGCCATGGGAACAGTGATCTTAGGGAAGCCTTATTTCACCTTCACATCAGGAGTCAAGAGTGAGATGGGGGTTTGACCTGGAGGAAAAGGTCATAGACTTGTCACTTATCACCTGTGACTGAATTTAAGAGATGGTGTGTAGTAAGCAAGAAGGAATAACATAGTACCCACGTGGGTTGAGTCCCAGACTATGCATTGAGCTCTTTTGCCTATAGCCTTGAATAACACACATAACAAGTGCAAAGTCTCTTGTGACAAGCACCCACATGTACTAGAGAAACAAAAGTCATATGTTTAAGTTAATTAATGAGATTGTAGGCTCAATTGGGAAGGCTTTTTTTCACTTTAAAAGTGAAACAAGAGGGATCAAAGAAAAATGGTGGCATGCTAAGTGTCAGTTATTCACTTTCTCTAGAACAATATGCTTACAGTTTGGAAAACAACAGCCTGGACAGAAACCAAAGGGCGTGCAGGGAACATGGAAAACATGAGGGAACCAACAGAGGAGAAGAAAATAAGATTCATTGCTACAGAAGAAATAGCTTACCACCACAGATCTGAGACTGTGGTGTGGCTAGAGAAGTTGCGTAGCTGCATGGAGGGCAGGGAAACAGTGAAAGGAACTTTGCTGCTCACCAGGAGACTGCGAACTGACTTGGAGTGTGAGAGTCTTGTGCAGTGGAAGGTAGCAGTGAGAACATGAGACATTGTTTCCTGAGCATTTCCTATATTGCCTATATTTCCTATATTCCCTCCCCATGAGTCAGCGGTCAGTGAGTGAACTAGAGTGGTGCCCAGCACACAGTCACTCAGAGGAGCAGTAGTGAGCAGGCAGGGTCAGTATTTTATTTCAAAGGTTTCAAGGGCTTCACTGCCAACATTCCAGTGTGGAATAAGAGAAGGGCCATCCAGTTACAGTAGACAGCTGACAGTTGGACAGCAAACTGGGTAGAACTCTGCTAAGAAGTAGAGCTGGGACCACCTAGACTCTGCTCTGGTGGGCACCAAAAGCCAGTCTTAGACTTAGCTGAAAAGGCCTAGAAGCAGCCCCTGCTCTACAACTGGCAGCACAAGCAGGCAACTGACACTGGCTGGCAGTGGACAAGGGCATTCCTGGTGCCCTATGACCAACATGTGAGAGGAGCCAATGGTCTGACCAAGATCAGCCCCACACCCATCATTAATTCTACTGCACACTTGGTAGGGTTACTCAGGATAGAGTGCAGCTCTGCCTAGGGAGCTAACATAGAGCTAGGGGCTCCAGAGAAATTTTTGTTTTGCTTTCCTTTTGGAGGGGTGTTTAGGTTTTGACTTTTATCTTTTCATCATTTTCTCTTCCTATCTTTCTCTTTCCTCAATGGTCTTTCATGATTTTCTCACATTTTCATATGAACGAACATTGTGTCTAACCTTTCTGGTTTGCCTGGATATTCTTTTGATTTCCCCTTCATTTTCTCTCTCCTGTCCTTTCTCCAGCTTCTCAAAGTTTGGGTGGTCATCCTTTATCCTTCAGCCTGGCTTCTACTATATTTCATTTCAATTATCACTCTGTTTCTTTCCTATCCCTTTTAAATTCCCTTATCCCCCACAGGATAAAAATCACTCCACCAAGGGGAAACTCACTATATACAAGTTCCTGGTTTAGGTTGGTTGTTGTTATATAGATCTTGCTCCAATGGTTAGAGATACCAAATTAGCATTTACTACAGATTATCCATTTCTAGGCTGTGCTTAATGATATTGTTATTGCTAATTGTACTGCTTTAGTGAGGATACCATACTTGTTGTAATCATTTGTTCACCCTTATATGACAACACTCTGATAATCTGAGGTCATAACTATCACTGTAGTCCAGTACCAAAGGACTTGGTGCTGAGCCAAATATATAGCATTTCTTCATTTCTAATAAATTGGGAAGGTAGGATCTTGGGCAGACACAAAGATGAACAGCCAGATACACTTAGAAGACATCTCAGGAATAGACATATCCTAGGGAAGACTCAATAACAGTGAAGAAGCTACCAAGCATAAGAAAAATACAAGTAACAGCACAAAAAACAAGCTAAAATTAAAAAATAGGAAATGACAAGATGCAGAAGCAAGATGCAACCTCAGACTTCCAGCCCACCCAGGACAAATCCAGGGGATGAGATAGAGGAAATCAGAAGACATTCACCTGAAATTTCTGAAACAATAGCAGTAGAAATAAAAAACATATACATGAGAGTATAGATGAAATAAGAACAGAAATAATCTCTCAGGTAAAAAAAGAAATGATGACCATAATAAAGTATACATAGATTATAAAAAAGAGGAGCACAGGAAAATGAAGGAAACCATGAATTTTCAACATAGGAAAGAAATGGAATCAGTGAAATAGATTCAAACATATATCCAGGAAATTAAAAATTCCATTGAAGTCTGCAAAACTGAATGAAAGAAAGTGAATATAGAATATCAGACCTAGATAGGATCACAGTTATCATTTATAAAAAGAAAGATTGTATATAAATAGGAAGGGACCATGAAAAAATAATCCAATAACTGCAAGATGATGCAAACAAGAACAATTTAAGACTGACTAGGGTTAATGAAAAAGCAGAAATCAGCAAAAACAACACAAAAAAAATCTGTTCACAGAAGTAATAGCAGAAAACTTTCCAAGCATGAAAAAATAATTTGATATACAATTAAGCGAGGCACACAGAACTCAAATTAGTCATGATCAAGATAATTCTACACCACAGCATATAATAATCAAGGTTCCAGAAATTCAACAGAAGAACAGAATATTATGAGATGTTAAAGAAAATAAACAAGCCAACTATAAAGAAAGCCCAGCAGAATCCCAGCCAACTTCTCAAAACAAACACTAAATTCAAGGAGAGCTTGGAGCAAATATTTCATGTCCTGATAGAAAATGACTTCCAACCCAGATTGATGCATCTTACAAAATTATCTGTCAGAATTAATGGGTAAATAAGATACTTCCATGACAAACAACAACTAAAGAAATTCACAACCACCAAACCAGCTCTGCGAAGTATTCTCAAAGATATTCTAAAAAGAGATAACAAAGACCACAATTCCAAGAGTACCAGTAGAAAGAAGCCGAGGCAGGGGAAGTAATTAAACAGAGGGGGAAAAGAATGAGCCAGCAGCAGGAAAATAATATGACAAGAATAAGCCAATACATAACAGTTAGAACAATCAAAATAAGACCATATAAGTTGTCATATAAATGGTCTCACTCTACCAATTAAAAGAAACAAACTGGCAAAATGGATCAAGAAACAAGATCCAATAATATACTGCATTCAAGAAACGCATTTAACTCAAAAAGAAATTCATAGACCAAAATTTGAAGGATGGAAAATAACACTCAATGTGACAGGGACCCAGAAACAATCAAGGGTAGCTAATCTGTTTGCAAACAATATAAGCTGCAAGCCAAGACTGATCAAAAGAGATAAAGAAGGTCACTACATACTTGTTAAGGAAAAACTTTAAGAAGAGATAACAACCATAAATATATATGCACCAAATACAGGTGCACCTAACTATATAAAACAAATATTAATGGACATGAAAAGCCAAATAAGCACAAACACAATTGAAATGGGGCCTTAATACCCTACTGTCACAAATAGCTCAACTAGAGAAAAGAATCAACAAGGAAATATAAGAACTGAACCAAACCTTTGAACAAATGGACTTAGTAGATGCCTACTGAGTGTTCTACCATATATCAGAATATACATTGTTTTCAATGGCATATGGGACATTCTTCAAAATAGACTACATACTAGTCAATAAGATATGCTTAAGTACATGCATAAGAATTGAAATTATCCCATGCATATTATCTAACCATAGTGCATTGAAGTTGGAAATCCATTGCTAAAGAAACCACAAAAACTCCATAAACAAATGGAAGTTAAATAACACCCTACTGAACAAACAATGGGTCACAGATGAAATTAAGAAATTAAACAGTATCTGCAATTAAATGTTAATGCTGTTACAACATACTGGGATGTGTGAGATGCAATGAAAGCAGTTCTAAGAGGGAAATTTATAGCGGTGAATTCTCACATCAGGAAAACAGAACTATCTCAAATAAACAACCTAATGTTGAAACTCAAACTTCTAGAAAAAAAACAAGTCAAGCCCAAAGCTCATACAAGGGAGGAAATTATAAAGATTAGAGCAGAAATGATGCAACTGGGACTAAGAAAACAATACAAAAACAGTGAATCAAAGAGTTGGTTCTTTGAAAAATTAAATAAAACTGACAAACCTTTAGCTAGCCTTATCAATGAAAAAAGAAGAGAAAAACACAAATTCATACAATTAGGATGAGAAAGGGTGAAATCGGAATAGATCCTTCAGAAATCCAGAAGATCATCAATACTACTTTGAGAAACTTTACTCTAATAAGATAGAAAACACAGAAGAAATAGACAGACTCCTAGATACATATGAATTACTAAAGTTGAATAAAGAAGATATAAAATTCTAAATAATCCAATATGTCAATAAAATTGAAAATGTAATTAAAAAGTTACCAACAAGGGAAAGACCAGATCTTGATGGATTTACTGTTGAATTTCACAAGAAACTTAGAAGAGATCTAAGGTCATTGCTTGTCAAACTATTTAAGGAAATTGAAAGGAAAATAATATTCACAAAATCATTCCTGAAAGCAAGTGTTACCCTGATACAAAAACCAGAGAATGACCCAACCAAAAAAGAGAACTATAGGCAAATCTCCCTAAGGAACATAGACAGAAAAACCCTCAATAAGATGAGGGCAATCATAATGCAGCAAAATATCAAGAAGATTATAAACCACTATCAACTAGGTTTCACCCCAGGGATGCAGGGTTGGCTCAACTTATACAAATAAATAAATGTAGTATACCATATTAACAAATCCAGGGACAAAAACCATATAATCATCTCAATATATTCAGAAAAAGCATTTGATCAAGTTCAACATCCGTTCATGATAAAAAAAACCTACAGAAAATTGAAATAAATTGTATTTACTCAATCTGATAAAAGCCATCTATGACAAACCAACAACCAACATCATATATACATATATATATATATATATACACACATATATATATACACACACACACACACATGCACACACATGCTAAATGGTCAAAAACTGAAAACTTTCACTCTAAAATCATGAATAAGACAAGGATGTCCACTATCACCACTTCTATTCCATATAGTTCTGGAAACATTAGCCAGAGCAATTACAGAAGAGAAAGAAGTAAAAGGAATAAAAATAGGAAAGGAAGAAGTTAAGTTATCATTATTTGCAGATGACATGTTACTCTACATAGACAACCCTAAAAACTCCACCAAAAAAAACTTCTAGATTTAATAAACAGATTTAGTGCCATAGTTGGATACAAAGTCACACTCAAAAATCAATAGCATCACTTCTCAGCTTTTTGGTTAAGATCAAGTGAAGTATCTGTTCTTATCAGTTCAAAAATCAATAGCATTCCTGTACACAAATAACAAATTCACTGAGAGAGAAATTAGGGAAACCATGTCTTTCATAATAGCACTGAAAAAAATGAAATGTTTAGAAATGAATCTAACAAAGGAAGATACCAACTTGCTTTTTGGGTAGGAAGAACCAACACAAAAAAATGGCCATACTGACAAATTGTTACACAAATTTAATGCAATCCCAATCAAAATACCATTAGCATACTTCACAGAACTAGAGAAAACATTCCTAAAGTGCATTTGGAACCAGAAGAGACATAGAATATAAAAAAGCTCTAGTCAACAAAGGCAAGTCAGGGGTCATCACAATCCCTGACTTGAAATTATACTACAGAGCTATTTTGATTAAAAACCCGCATAATGGAGGCAAAAAAAAGACCTGAGGATCAGTGGAACACATTAGAAGATGCAGAAACAACTCCAACACACTTGGCCACCTTATCTTTGACAAAGGGTCCAAACACATACACTAGAAGAAAGACAACCTCTTTAATAAATGGTGATGGAAAAACTGGCTTTCCACATGCCAAAGACTAAAACTAGACTGATGTCTATCACCACACTCTAAAATTGAAATGGATCAAAGATCTAAATATCAAAACAGAAACACTAAATCTTCTGGAAGAGACAATAGGTAGAACTCTTGCAGACATAGGTATAAATAAAGACTTCATGAACAAAACCCTGATGGCATGGGAAATACTACAAAGAATCAAGAACTTGGATCTCATTCTATTAAAAGACTTTTGCACAGCAAAAGAAACCACTAACAGAATCAGAAGACAACCCACAGAGTGGGAAAAAAATCTTAACCAGTTGTTCTTCAGACAAAAGACTGATAACTAGAACATATAAAGAATAAAATCAGACATCCCAAATTTCAAGACCCAATCCAAAAATGGGCATCTAAAGTGAATCGAAGCTTTTCAGATAAAGTACAAATGGTAAATAAATATATGAAAAAGATATTCAACATCACTGATAATTTGAGAGATGCAAATTAAAACAGCACTGAGACTCTATGCTGCTCCAGAAAAGGTGGCTATTATTAAGAAATCAACCAATAATAAAAGCTGGTGAGGCTGTGGGGAGGAAGGGACACTTCTCCATTGTTGGTGAGAGTGTAGACTGGTGCAACCACTGTAGAAATTAGTGTGAAGATTCCTCAAAAAGCTAAAACTAGAAGTTCCACTTGACCCAGCTCTTCCCCTTCTGGGTATCTTCCCAAAAACAATTAAATGTGTAGTACCATAGTGATATATGTGCACCCATGTTTATAGCAACACAATTTGTAATAGCTTAATCTTGGAAACAACTCAAATGCCCAGCAACTGATAAATGGATGAAAAAGATATAGTTTTAAAAAATATAATGGAGCATTACTCAGCCATAAAGAAGGAGAAACTTGAGACATTTGTATCTACATGGATGGGCCTTGAGAACTTACTCTTAAGTAAAATAAATTGGACACACATATATAAATAATACATTGTCTCTCTGGTGTGAGAAACTGAAAGTGTAAATAAGAACCAAAATGTATAATAGATATTGTGAAATAGGAAGAAATTATTCAAAAGGAAAGGGGAACTGGGTGGAGGGAGAGGAAGGGAAAAGAGAAACAATAAGAAAAAATGATACAATGGAAAGAAGCTTTCTAAATAAGAAGGGGAAGGGGGCCTTGAATGGAGGGAGGGGAATGGGTAAAAAAAGAACTAAGCTATATCATATACAGGTACAGATTCCTTATGATGAATATGATATTTATGTATATCTAAATTGTATCAATAAACTTAATTTAAAAATTTAAAAACATAAAACAAGAGGTGACACTTAATTCCCACCCTGCGCCCCTACCTGAGTGTGGGCCAGACACAGTGAATCACTTCCAAAGCACGGTGGTACCTTGGTTCACAAACTTAATTCTTTCTACCATTCTGGATAAGCACTTGATAAAGTTTCCACGGCAATGGAAGATGTTAACTATGTGGAGAACTAAGCTGTCCTGGGCATTTCTCTAAACACCTAATATGTTTCCCAATGAACAGATTATCAAAAATAAAAGAACTCACTGACAAACCTATTTTCTCTGACTTCGTCTATCTCCTCTCACAGCTGAGACTTATGGAGGGCCACAGTCAGCACCCATATCTACTGTCTCCTTTGATTCATCCCCAAGCCACTTCCTCTAGAATTCTATGGTTTCTGCTCCATAGAACTTTACTTTTTATGGTGAATTTGACCGAAATGACCACTTCTCCCTGGAGCTCTACCTGCCTTTGCCTAATGATTGCTGGTCCTTGCCTCTTGCTTCCTCACACATGAAGCACAGGCACCCTAGCTATCTGTCTTCCTTGGTTTGAATTTCCACACCTGTATGCTTATTATCCGTATTAATGACACTAAAATCCATATTTCAGAATTTTATCCTGAAAACTCCTGTCTCTGGTACAAATTCCCCTTGACTGTGCCCCACGTACTCATCCCCAAACTAAACTTCTTTTCCTCCTTCTCTTTGCGTAAAAGTCTTCTCTGTTCCTGCACTGGTGAATTGCGTTGTCTATCATCCAGTTGTCCATACTTCAAGTGAACTGGAAAGTCTAGTTGAACCTCATCCCACTACTCCCCATGACCAAAGATGTCCTCACTACCCTCTTCTCTTGATCTTCTCCATTGCCTTGGTTCAGGCTATTGTTCATTGTCACCTGCCCATTGCCACAGTTCCCTTTATTTCTGCATATCTCTAATTCATCGTTCATATTTCTGACAATGAGATTTCTGTTTTATTAGTGCATATTACTTATACAGCACAATGGGCTTCTTTTTGGCATAGTCACACATGCACATATCATACTTTGGTCACTTCCACTAAAATAAAAAAGAAACTCATGACTTCCTTTTTCTAAACCTTCAGTGACTTCCAGTTACTTTGAGGGACATTTCCAAATTTCTCTCCAAGTTTTCAAAGGCTCCCATCACCTGACTCCTTGAACCTCTTCCGCTTCATCTCCACTGACTTTGCCCTGACTTTGGCCACAGCAGGCTCCTTGTAATTCTCCAGTTCTTGAATATGTGTTGCTCCTGCTCCCTTCCTGTGGATTCTCACACGTTTAGAGCTCCCTTCTTCACTATGGTCTGGCACCATTCATGACATCTTTCAAGCCTCATTGCTGCTCAGCAGAGAGATTCAGCAGCATGTGTGCCATTTTTAATTGATTGACTTCAGCCTTTGCCCCTGAGAACTTTGGGTTGGCAAGAGCTTTGCATCTTTTGTTTCTTTATTTGGCAATGACTTCTTCGAGAACTAAATGGGGTTAGAGCACATGGTTTGTTGGTTAGCATAATTCTTTATGAAGGAAAAAGGGAAAACTAAGAAAGTACAGTGGTGCCTCAGTTCACAAACTTAATTTGTTCCCCAATTTTTTTTAATTTTAAAAATAAAAGAAGGAAAACATTAACAGACAACCTTTTACAAAGTAGCGAAAGAACAGTACAGATAATACAGAGTTACAAACAGAGTGGTAGGAAATTAATAATGTTTGTTGTATTACATATTGATATCTTCAAAGTGGTTTCTCATGAAAACAGATATAGAAATGCAATGCTGATCAATCAAGGACTCATTAACAGTTTCTTTCAGCAAAGAAATAGAAGACAGTAGATCAACTATGTTAACTATCCTGTATATACATACATACCAAATTTCTCCTTCTTTCCCTTCTCTTTTCCCACATCCCAGTTGCCCTTTGCTCCTGAGTGTTGTTCCCTAATTTTGGAAAAGATGGCCACATTTGTGTTTGTACAGGAAAAATGTCTGTGGCCATATTTGTCACCCAATGTAAAGCTTGCAAACAAAAACAAAATTTTGCCAAATGCTTGCATTTCTGAACCTAATTGTTCATAAACAAAAGCACTTGTGAACCAAAGTACCACTGGATAAGTAGACTCTTCATGAGTTTGACACAGGGGACATTAAGAGAAAAGGCAAAACATGTGCCTAAATGGTGGGCTTGTCCCCAACACTAATATATAATGATAATCCCTGAAGAAAATCATCCACTTTGGCAAGTGATTCCCAAATTGGGAATGGCTGATGGATGGTAAAGAGCAACTGCTGAGATGAGGGATGGTGCTGTCTGTGATGAAGAGGAGCAGATGAGAGTGAGTTATGGACTGTAATTCCACCTGGGAGTGCGAGTAAATAACACAGTGCCAGAGAGAGGCTCCAGATGGTTTGTATCCTGAGTGTGACCAGAACTCCACTGAGGAATTGGAGCCTGGTAATTCAAACCGGGCCTGCATTTTTATGTTGAAGTGATTCACAAACCTGCTGGAGTGTGTCTGTTGGATGTGTTTGGTGGCCCTTTCCTAGAGGCAGATTTCCAAGGAAACAACCAAAATTGTTATATCTTAGCTAAAGCCCATTGCATGCCAGAAGATGATTCCTGATAATTTTGGGATTCCCTCACTGAGATTGTTTCATATGCATGTGTTGATCCATCCCATCTATTGTATAGTGAAGGGTCTAGGCTAGAGGATGCAAAATGAGAATAAGAAAGCAAGGTAGTGACCCTTTTCACATCCATCTGATTTCCTGCTTCCACCTCTGAAAGTTATTTCCTGCTTCCACCTCCGGAGTTATTTGGATTATACAATTTTGAAGGATGAGTTTTCACAGTTAGTGTGAGAAGGATAGGAGCCACTGGACCCTGTGCCATCTGAGGGTCAAAGTGGAGCTATGCAGCTGGAAACACAAGTGAGCCTTTCTTTGGCCTACACCTCCAAAGCCCGCACCTCCCAGTTCTGGGGGATGAGCACCTGGAGAAACAAAGTATGATGGGACCCACTCACCTTCCAGGGTCATGTGGAAAGGAGGGAGCCTGTAGAGCTGTGCTTCATGGCTGAAGCAGGAACTGGGACAGGAGGCAGCAATGCCTTGGGCCAAAGGGAGACACAGTAGTAGAGTGCTCTGGGTACTTGTAGGACACAGGGGTCTACAAAGGCCAAGTCCCATTTTGCTATCGTTGGCTTTCAGATATGTGTATGTCTGAGGACAAAGCATGAATACTCTACTCTGGGGGAAATAAGCCTTTCAATTTCTTCCCTCTGCACAAGCTGCTCTTCATGACTGACTGCATCCTACCTCCTGCCATTAAGAGCCAGTGGATCAGTGCATGTTTACTGAGTGTGTCTTGTTCATGAGGTGCTGGTGTAGGGACACAGAGATGAAAGTTGTTGTCTTCAATAAAGTGCTTTCAGTCTAGCCTGAGATGCAGATTTTAAAGCATGTGTTTTGATGGAGATCATTTTAAGAACTCAGCAAATCTGTTATGGAGGGACCTTTGACAGCCAGCACAAGGGGAGGGCAGGAAATGGCAAGAGGCAACTGGAAGCACCATCTTTGTTCACCTCATGGGACCACGCAGATTCAAGGGTGCGTAAGGGGATGCATGTTCCTTATCAGTTTTATACGGTTTGTCAGGGGGGTGGAGGCTGAGCAAGGGATGAAAGACCAGAAAGCCAGGACAACAAAGAAAATGAAGAAAATATGCCTCTAGGCTTTCTTCTCTTGTGTTCTAGGCACCCATCTCTAGCACTTACATAGAAATCATAGCAAATAGCGTTAACTTCCAACAAGTGGCTTAAAAGTGAAATCGTTCTTTCATCAGCAAACTTCCCTAGCTGCTTTCTGTGATTAGAGGCCCATCTGCTTCCCTCAGCTTAAAGGGAAGGAAGCAACAAGACAAACCCTCTCACGTTGTCCTACAGGAAAGCAGTGGGCTGTGCTTAGATCGTAGGAGAGGGAGATGGCCCGGTCACCAAGGTCTCTCCACACTGAGGAGGCAGGGACTGGGGACTGGCTGCTCCTGTGCTGGCACAGGCGCTTATTTTTCTCATGCTGATTTGCTGGAGAAGTGGTTGAAACGAGAAGCTAAATGCCACATTGCCCGCCCACTGAAGTCTGGGCTCAAGGGAAAGGGGAATGATTGCCAGAGCGTTCGCTGTTCCCAATCCACTCCTGGACCTTACGCTGTCTTGCTGAGGATTGCCAAACAGCTTGGTGGAGACTGGCCTTTGGAGGGTGTGGGCAGGGGTGGGGGTGGGGAGGGAGCAGTTGGCGCCTGGTCTCCATCTCTGCATCAGAAGCAGCTCCCTTCCTGCAAGACTGGTATCCTGTGCGGCAAGCAGGGTGAGTCTCTGGCTGCGTGCCGTGTGCTCTGCCATTTGACTGTGGCTATGTATGTAAGGGGACTGTTAGACAAATGTGGAGTTTTAACCTTTTACTTGTTATTTTCTTTGGCAATTTCTTGGTAAGAACAAAATCCAATGGTGATGCCTTAGAGAGGAATTCTCTTTCTGTGAAAGAATGATGGCATCTGTCTGTGGACTTTGAGTGGGATTTCCCTGTGGAAGAGTCTGTGACCAGGAGGTGACAATTGAGAACTTTGCAGTGACAGAATACTATGGGAAGAGCGGGATCCGGGGCTCAGTGGAGTGGGGTTTGAGGTCAAGGTCTCATCACTATGTTGTCCCTGTAAATCCCCTTGCTTCCTCCATCCTGCCCTCCCTGGGTGGGGAATGAGGGAACTGAGCCTGCGCCTCAGTCTGACTCTGGAGCAGACTGAGCCCTGAAGAACTGGAAATCTTTTCAGAGCGGGCAGACGTTGGGGCTGGGAGGAAACTCGGTTCTTCCCTGTAGGCATTAACAGCACCTGGTAGCACAGATGTGCTTTGCCGGCTGGCAGTGATCGTGGTTAGAGTAATGTGGGTGCTGAGGTGAGACTGGCAGACAGCTGTTGGGGACAACAGCCTCTGTCTGTCCACTGTGTGGTGACACCAGGGAATGCTGGTCTGCACAAGGAGAAGGATGGGACAGAAGGGACTTTTTGCTCTTCAAAAACTGGTGGAGATCTGCTTCCTATAGGGTGACCACATGCTTCTGTAATCCACTGCTGAAACACCAGCTTGCTCTGGACGTCAGCTGGACAGCATGGTTTCTAAGAAGAGTGCAGGACTCTGGGCTGGGTACAGTTTGCTACCTGCTGAGGCTCATGCCTGGAGACAGGCTCGGTGCATGAGGGTGGGTCCCATGGTGTCTTGTCCATATGGGGCCACAGGACAGACCGGCTGCCTCTCGGGGACTAGGAAGCACAGGGCAAGGAGGGCAGAACTTGGCGTTCGCTCCATGGTTCCAGGTTCACAGACTTCTTCTATAGGGAGGGAAGTTAGGGCAACATGGAAGTGAGAAGATGAAATACTGACTGCCGCTTTATAGAAAGGAGAGGATGAGTCCTCAGGAGTGGATTTCAAAGCATAATGAGCTCACCCCTTGACCCTTATCTGTTTAAAATTTTAAAGTAACATATTATGTAGTTTCACAATAACAATAATAACAAGCAGTTACTAAACACCAAATATCACTCTTCCAAGTGCTTAAATTTATTTACTCATTCAAACCATACAACAACCCCATATAGAGCATTGTTATTCCAATTTGGGAGGGAAATCAAGGCCTGGAGAGATCATGCCCCTTCCTCTAGCTCACACCATTGTGGGTTTTGGAGCTGAAACCCAAACTCAGCCAGCGTGGCTCTAGGTCTGGGCTTGTGAATACATTATCATACTATCGGGAAAGCATAGTCAAAAGACACTATAAATCTTCTAATAGCTCAGGGGTAGACTATTGCCTAGCACACAGGGGGCTGTGTTTGGTCCTTGTACAAGGAGCAACGAGACAGAAGTCCCCGCCCTCCTCTCCACCCAATCACTGTTCTCCAGAAACAGTACTTCTTCCTGTGATTCCCCCTGACATATATTCCCGTTCTGCTAAATAGCATATTTGGGGTGACCTTTTCTGGATTTTCAGTTTTCAACATTATTTATTGACTTTATCCTGTGGAAGATGGGAGACACCTTTCTGTGGCAGATACACTTCTCTCATGTCATCCTTCCCACCTGTGCCTTAAACACATAAATACCCCATCTCTCCACATTTTGCTTTACAATTACAGCACCACTTTTAAATTAAATCATTCAGTGCTAAGCGATATGTAATCATTCAAAATGAGACACAAAGCATTCTATTATCTTTCTGTACAAGTCTTAGAGTCAGTAGTACCTTCTTTTGCCTTATGCTGCTATCTGCTTAGGCACCTATAATTCTTCCCCAGCTTCTTTAACTAAACTATAAAGCACTTTTCAATATGAACAGATACCTCAGATGATTTGGGGAGTTTTCCTCTTTTCGGACTTACTACCTTTGGAGTCCTTAGCCTGTCCTCCTATGCCAGTCAAGATTGTTTATGCTCTAAGACTGAGGCGTAGCTCACATCCTAGGGTTTGTCTTCCTTATCATCTGGGGATTTCCTTCATCTGTCTCTTCTGTTAGACTCCTGTCTCCTAGATCTTGTGACTTCTGCTCTCTGGTTTAGAGCTCTTCCAGTAGCTTCCTAAGAAAATATACAAGGAAGGTCAAGATTTTAAGGACTAAGATGGTCTGAAAATATCTTTATCCTACTCTCACATTTGATTATACTTTGACTATAGCTTTCCAGACTGGAAATAACTCTGTTCAAATTTTAAGGCTTTTCCCTCTGTGGTCTATCTCCTGAATGACATCTACTCATTTTGGAAAGAAGTGAGGCCATTCTGTATTCCTATTTCTCTGTTGGGAACTGACTTTTCTCTCTGGAAATGTTTAGGGACTTTTTAATCTTAAATTTCATGATGATATGCCTTAATGGGTCTTTTTAAAATTCAATGAGCTAGGCATGAAATATTCTTTTTCAATCTGGAAGGTCATACTTTTTGGCTCAAGAATATTTTTCTTATATTTTAAAATGTTTCCTCTATAGTCATCCCTTCAGATAATCTCACCAATTGAGTGTGAGTTTCCATGAATTTATCCTTTAATTTTTCCACTTCTTGTTTTCCCTTTCTCATCTTTCTGTCATGCTTTCTAGATTTCTTTAACTTTGTTATCTGTTTATTCTACTGAATTTTTAAATAATATAATATTTTCAGTTTCTATGAACTTTCCTTTTCTACCATTATTTTGTTGCATCTATTTTTACAAAGATTTTGTATCTTTTTTAATCTGAGAAAATTAATTTTTAAAAAAATTGTTCTGATTTCTCAATTGCTTTTTCTTCCTCTGGGTTGTTTTGTTTTGTTTTGTTTTGTTTTGGCTCTTCATTTATTTTGGAGGGAAGAGTGGGGTTTGGGTCCCTAACAGAAACTTGATTGGCACAGAGATTTGTCCTCAAGTCAAAACCCTGGAAAGAGCATTGTAATTTGTGTGCATGTCTAGTGGTCATGATAATGAGCAGGGGAGAAGAATGTTTGACAGAGCAAAGCATTGAGGTTTCTGGGCGAACACTTAGATGTGTCATTGGCTTCCAGCATATGCAGATTTTTCTTCCCTTGAAGTCAATAAGCTTCTTCTATGAGGAATTTTCTAGCTCCCTGGCTGGGGAACAGGCGGTTCTTGTTGTGAGCAAGGAAAGATGGTGGCTTCGCTACCAGTGGGTAAACACCATTTCTTTTCATTTTGATGCCTCATCTCCAGGATCCGACTGGGCCTGCTATGCCTCCAGAGAATAAGCCTGCTTACCCCTGGATGGAGGAGAAGCAGCTGTCTGGTTTTGTGGACCCGGGAGCCATGTGGGGTCTACTTCCTATGGAAGCAGATACCAGTCAGCTCTTTGGGCTCACCCCTTGCCAGCCACTGGAGACACCTGGTGCCTGCCCTCCATCCTCAGTGCCTCTCCAGGGGTTGCTGGTGAATGCATTGGCACCTTGTTCACTCCCCAGTTCCTTACTGGCAGTTGAATTTTAGTTGCAACTCATTTATCTACTTTTTATTTCCTCCTTACCTTCTGTGTCATTTTGAGTTCATACCTTTCTATTCCTCTGTTCTAATGATGTTTCAGGAGGGAACATACTCTCATGCTTTGGAGGAAGATTTAGGAGCTGCTTATATTAATAGGAAAAGGAGAGAGAAAAGGTGCTTGTTTCTGGCTCTGCCAAAGAACATTAGTGAGATGGGGATCCTGTGAGAAAGATCATTATTTCAATGTTTGATTTCTCAGGAATCTAGATTGTCGTAGATTTCAAAATTAGTACTAGGAATAATAGTCATTAGTGACTCTCATTAACTTCTCCCATCCCAATGAATGTGTGAAGAGTGGAAATTAGCTCTGTTCTTTGCAATCACAAAAATCTTTCTACTTGAATTCATATAGAAGAAGCATAATTTGAAAATGATACCAATCTGAATGTGTAACAATATATTCTGGTTTTAAAATTATGACTTAAGGAATAAAAAAATTGCCCAGGCAAGTGAAAATCCAGCTCACAACCAATAATGTAGCCTTAGATTCTAATACAAAGTATAAAATAAATATTCATGAGTTTATACTGATATAAATAAATGATTAATAATGTATATGTGAGAGAATAAACAAAACTTCCACACAGAATTCCAAATAATATATGTAGCTATAATAATATGGATATAATAAAGTAGATAGCAGGCCCTTGGGGTAGAATGCTCTGCAGTCCTAGGTGTGGGCTATAAATAATGACTTCACACAGACCTCAGTATGGAAAGGCAAGAGAATAGGATTTTATAGGAGGAAACATGACAACTACAACCTCACCCAAGTGACCAAAACACACATCGACAGTGATCAGTCATGTTTATGGTGTAAGTCCTCAGCATGATGGGATGAAGTTAGCACCTCACCCCTGTGATCTCCTGATAACCCATAACCCAAGTTTAATCACGAGACAAACATCAGACCAATTCTGGTAGTGAAACATTCTACAAAACACCTGACCAGAGTTGCTCTCACTGTCAAAATAGCTAAAATAGGCAAAAAGAGAAAAACTGTCACAGTAAAGACAACTAAGAGCTATAAAAAATTAAATGAAATATGGTATCCTGGATGGAATCCTGTGACAGAAAAAGGACATTTGGTGAAAAACTAGGGAAATCTTCATACAGTATAGGCTTTTGTTAGTAATAACTTCTCAGTATTAGTTTATAAATTGTGATGAATACATCAGGTTAATAATATAAGACATAGGGGAAAATAGGTGTGGAGTACATGGGAACCCTCTGTACTACATTCATTATTTTTCCATAAGAATAAAATTATCCTAAATTATTTATGTAAACAAAATAAATCAGGTGTGGAGGCACACACCTGAAATCCTAGCACTTTGGAGGCTGAGACAGGAGGACCACCAGGTGTTGGAGGCCAGCTTGGGCAACATAGTGAGTTCAGGATCAGCTAAGCTACTCAGTAAGACCCTCTCTCAAAAAAAAGAAAAACCAAAAAAAAAAAAAAGGATTATTTTAATTAAAAAGCCACCAACTTATTTTAAATTATGCACATATGATATGTCAGTATCAATATGGAAGCTGAGAAAAATATGAAAACACACACATTTTACTTCTGACTTGAGGTCTAAAGGAGAGTGAGCTTTTTGGAGAGGAAACAGTTAAAGGGGGTTTTGCTTCTACTGTACATAGTTCCATATTCTGTTATTAATTATATGTGTTTTCATTTATTATGCATAAACTTATACAAAAAATGGGAAGAGGCTCAAGGAAAATGAATTGTTCTTGTTTTAGAGTTTGTCTTTATGTTCTTCAAGATTTGTAAAGCAGATAAGGCCATAGAGAGTAACTGCAGCTCTCTATCTTGGCACCCTGTGAAGATCAGATTTTCAAATTTATTTATTTTTGTACTGGGGCTTGAACATAGGGCCATCTCACTGAGCTATGTCCCCGGCCCTTTTCTTATTTTTATTTTGAGATAGGCTCTCCCTATGTTGCCCAGGCTGGGCTTGAATTTCCAATCCTCTTGCCTCAGCCTCCCAGAGTGCTGGGATCACAACTGTGCACAGCAGGCCTGGCTATGAAGAGACTGTTTTCAGGTATCCAAAAAAGTAATGAGCCACTTAGCTTGGGTCTTTACTGTAAGGATGTTTTAGTGTTGAGGACTTCATCTCTTAAAAATGAAGCGAACTAGTTTTTACTATAGAAATTACCTGTTGTACCAGCAACCTTCTTCACTGGGTTTTGGGTAGTGTTATTTGGTCTTCCAAGGCCTTTCTTGACACATTCTGACCCTGAGGTGGATCAGAGCTGATGACTTGAAGCAGGGTGAGCTCATTTTCCTGTGGGGCTGCTCCGAGGTGGCTGGAGATCATCCTAGGATCTCCATGAGTGTGAGGAACCTGGATCCCATGAACTCTGATGTCCATACTGCAAAGGACTCCCTTGGGGTAAGGAAGGTGGAGACAGAACTGGTGGGTGGCCAAAATGTCTGGAAGAGAGTATTAAGGAAATAATAATGCAATTGCCTTGATTAAAGGAGACCTGTCCTAGCTGAGCAGGAACCCATCATTTGTTACATCATGTAGACAAAGCTTCCCATTGGGTTCTTTTTCTGATCTTACTGTGTTAGTTTTCTATGAATGTGGTAACAAATGATTGCAAACTTGGTTGCTTAGAACATGACATCTTAATTCTTCCATTCTGAAAGTCAGAAGCCTAAAATCAACCTCACTGGCTAAAGTCAGGTCTCAAAAGAGCTTCCTCTTAGAGGCTCTAGGGGAGAATCTATGGCCTGTATTTTTCTAGCTTTTAGAAGTAACCTGTGTCCCTTGGCTTGTGGCCTTTTCCACAGGAGAGGCCGCCTTACATAAACTTGGTTTCAGGAAAGGCCACGTCCAGGCAAACCTTGATACTGAGAAGGAGCTCTTGCTGCAAACCAAGACTGTTTTCTCAGGGCTCAGTGGACCCAAGCCTACAAGTAGGAGTTTTCGGATGCAGAAAAGGTAGAGGAAGCAAGTCCCAGTGGCCCAGTGCTGTCCTGCAGATTTGCTGTGGAAAGCAGACATCTCACAGGGCTGTCCACCCCAGCATCCAGCACATGGCCCTGCATGTTGTTTCAAAATCATGCCTCAAATATCCCCAAATCCCCATGCCACTAGTTCTATCACTTTTTCTGCCTTCCAGTTGAAGAAAATTAGACTTAGCCTAGGTCACAGTCACCCTGCCAGCAGCTGGCAGTGTGAGCAGTCAGGCTGTGTGCTGGTGGTGTTCTCAAAGCTCAGCATGGGCAATGGCAGCGGTTTGAGTGACATTGCATCATGGAGGGGTGAAGTTATTGTCTATACTGATGGAAAAGAAGAGCGAATGAGCCTTCTTTCCTGGGTAAAAGAAAACCAAACAAAAAGCCACCTGCCTGTAGAATGGTCAACCTGGGAGCCCGGGACTATGCTCCCCGTGTGTTAACCCTGGAAGACACCTGAGCTGAGAAACACTGGGAGCAGCCAGGCACCCCAAATGTAGCCCTCTGGATGGCCTTCAGGGCACCTGCACTTCCCTCTTGGGCAGCAAGCTTGAACACAGGATTTATATAATCAGCCTTTAGGCCCATGTCACGAGTGGCTCCCATAAGCTACTTTTGGTATATAAGCAAATTTAAGAAAAACAGTTATGAACAGAAACAACAAACATGGCTACTTGACTTACAAAGTTCTACCTTGCATAACAGAATTGTAAGAGAGTGCAAAGTTGGACAGTACATACACTGAGAATTTAGAGGCAAAATTCCTCACAGTACTTAACATAGGAACTTGCAGCAAAAGAAATGCTGTGCAAGATGTAATTGGCTAGAGAAAGGTAGTACCACTTTTGTTAGTGTAATTGAAGTGTGCTTCTTAAACACGTATGATAATATTATTTTTCACTGAATAAAAGATTCAGTTTTAGGATGGTGTTCATGGCTTTGGCAAATTTAGATATCTTGCGACCTCATTCCCTATAAACTGTGAGTCTGCAATACTTTACTTAAGGATCCTTTCAAAATCCTTGGTCTTTCTTGCTGCCATGCTTTTATTCATTTTTGTTTTCTCTGCCCCAAAAGTTCTTTCTGCCTTGTCTATGAAAATACTCCAAAACCAAATCAAAATCCAATATCCCCTGTGACGCCAGACGCAGCTGTTCCCGGCAGGACAGGCTGTGCCTGCAGGGATGTCCTGTGCTGTCTGCCCAGGTTCCAGTCAGACGTGTACGTTTGGGCCAAAACCTACCACCCCGTTTCCATTCTCTTGTCTTGGGCTTACACATAAAGTGCTCAAGAAATATTGACTCAGTTCAGCTGTGCTGGAATTAGGTTGCACAGTAGGAGAATAGGAGGATAGATGGAACAAGTGAGGACAGTCCCTCAGAGGCTCCCTCTGGGCAAGGGACAGGCTGCAAGAAGAAGGGCTCTAAGGCAGGTGCCATCCCTAACTCACAGGCCTGGATCATCAGCACTTCCAAGATGCTCTGCTGCACCTGGAAGAGCTCTGAGTTTGTCATGGCTTTGAAGTGAACTTTAACTTCTAAAGAAATCTGTGATGACACAAAAGGCAGGTAAGATATATAGTGGAGTGATCTGGCCGCACATGTGGAAGTGGTTTGCGGCACTCTGGAATGTACCTGTGAAAAATGCAGCTTTGAAAGTGCTAGTAGCAGATGCTCCTGTTCAGACACACGCACTTGGCGGCGATGGGGTGCAATCTCTTCTCAACATCAAACGGTCAAACCTGTCGCTGGAGACATTTCCCTTAATTAGCCTGTGGGGTTCCTGCACAGAGTGGGCAGTCTGCACCCTATGAGATTCAGGGTGCTTGTCCTGTGCCACGCTGGCTCCCATGCCTGGTGTGTGGGTGTGTGGGCCAGATGGCAAACATTTCCCCACGGTGCCAGTTCACCTGATTCCTGTGAAGTGAGCTATGGCACAGCTCCGTGGTGGCGCACCAGAATCTCCTGGAGGCTGGCTAATTACATGTTAGGGGCCATGGTTTCAAAACCACTGCTTTAGGTACAAGAGCAAAAAGGGAGAAGAAAACAAAGTTTTAAAAGGAATTATGTTCTCAGTGAACTATGGATTAAGGTTGTGAGTGTTTATAAAGGCTGAGGACAGAGGAACAGCAAGGGTTCTTAATGTTTGAAGAACTCTCTGTGGCAAGCCCATGCTGTTTGGCAGTAGTGGATGAGTCAAAAATGTTCACAGAACTCTTCCACAATCACTCTGGCTGAGTGTGTGCATGCAGTTATGCTGTGGGGTGAAAACCAAGAGCAGTTAAATGTTTCTGCTACAGAATTTTTTTACAGTCACAAATAAAAAGCTTTATCACAGTAGATACAAACCTCTTTTCTTTTTTCTTTTTCTTTATTTGTTTGTTTGTTTCTTTCTTTCTCTCTTTGCCTTTTTGAGACAGGGTCTTGCTATGCAGTATAGGCTGGTCTTCATTTCATTTTGTAGCCCAGACTGGCCTTGAACTTGCAGCAATTCTCCTGCCTCAGCCCCCCAAATGCTGAGATTACAGGTGTGAGCCACCATGCCCGGCTAACAAAGCCCTTTCCTAACAAGGAAGCTCACTTTGTTGACCAGGATTCTTACCAAATACGGTTCTCCTGAGCCTCTAATGAGGCAGAAGGGCTGGACAGTGAGAGGGAGAATAAGGATGAGAAGCAAAAATTAAAGCAAGAAAGGAGCCATTATTCAGATATACAACTTACACTGTTATGTCCTGCTTATATGAAGTGATATCTCTCTTCCAGGCCATTAAGGGATGGAAGGTTAATCAGCCTGGGCATTCCCAATAGCCCAGCAGAACTTGCTTCCAGCCACATGTGCAGAAAGTCCTGGCATAGGCCAAGACTGAGAAGACAGAAAGTAAATTTATGAGCCAGCTCTATGCACCAAGCCGTAAAGATGCGGCTGACAAAGTGAGTGGAAACACACCCCAAGGCGAGCACGCACAGGAAGAATCAGACAACCTGAAGACTGCACAGAGGTGAGAGTGAAGCTGATGCCAACCACAGACGGGACAAATTCTTAGAATTCTAGTAACAGAACAGGGTTTTAGGCATTTCAAATGTAGAGCCACAGCTTTTTTAGGTCCTCAGCCTTTCCTTCTCAAGTTTATCCTATAGACACTCAGATCCCTTTCCCTACCCAGGAACAGAGAATATTCTCCGGTGCATAAGTGCAGGCAGAAAAGGGCTGTGGGCCTTGGGAGAATGGTTTCCACACCTGGGCTGGCCCTAACCAAGCAGCCACTGGAAAAGAAGAGTCTGCTGAATGGAAGTAAGGGTGGTGCCTTGGAAGACGCAGCATCTACTCAGGGCAGCTGTGAGCACTGCGGGAGCACCCAGCCATGTAGCAGCTGCCATTTTCCTAGAGTTCACCGAGTAACCATTGGACCACCTCCATCCGTGACCTTCTGGTCTTCTTGCAGGTGGAGAAACTCCTGCCTCCCCTTTTTAAGCAAACTGCAGATCTGTTGGTTTTTTACTGAGCAAATGGTATAAGATCTTTTAAATTGTGTTTTGTATTTTTTTTTTAAGAACTACACAGCATTCTTCTATGGACTTGTTGAGGGGGGATATTTAGATATTCTTTCCATTGGCACCTTATGATCTAAATTCTTGCCTGTTAAATGCAAAAAAAGGAAAAACAAAACCAAAGAAAACAAAAAAACCTCAAAATGATTTCTTTTAAAAAAAGACCCAACTTAAATACATCTGTGGAAACTAAGCACAATTTATTTTAAAATTAGGTTAAAAATATTTGCAGTGTACGCTCAAACTTTTCCAGATGTTAAAATAAGTAAACATCATTAGATCAAATTTAATTCGGCTTGGTGTTTTAATCAACTTTTTACCTTGATTTTCTTTTTTGCTTATAACAAGATTTACTCTTGTGTTGGAGGTGGTCTTAAAAGTGTTAATTTTAGCTTTGCTTTATAACACAAACACATGCAGCAAGGCATTTTCTTATTATAAACTGAGTTAGATAAACTTTCAGTGTAGCTCTGCTTCATTAAACTAGGAAGTTTATACACACTAACAAAAAGAATATGTATTTCCACTTCATGTTGGCATCAATGGTGGTACTGTGCATAATGTCATTAGCACTGGTAGCTGGGAGTCTCCACGGGAGACTGATGAAAGACAGATGACAATAAAAAGGGCATCAGAAGCTAAAAATAAAATACAGGACATGGATTGCGAGGCAAGGGCGCTCTTTATGAAGGCAGAAAGTAGGAGGTGGCTTTCGGAGATCTGAGAAGAGGGTGTTTGGTGCTTCTGTGCTAGATGGCAGGTAGCTATGAGTATGGGAGAAAGAAGGAGGGAGGGAGAGAAAAAAGAAGAGAGGAGGAGAGGGGGACAGAGAGAAAGGGAGAGACAGAGACAGAGACAGAGATGGAGACGTGCTTGGAGACACGCCTGGAGAAGAGATGTGTGATGTATTCTCTGTGTGCTGTATGTTACTTCTCAAAGGTAGCTTTCTGAATCATTTTTGAGTGCCAAGGAAACATGTTGAGTAAGCTCCTGTTTTGGGGACTGGATGACATGGGCTATAGTTTAACCAACTTAGGGCAAAGGATCAGGCCACCATGGGAGTGACATTTGATCCTTATAATAGCAAGCTTCTTATGTATTAGATTCTTCTGAGTGTTTGTGTCAATAAATACAGATAAATGTATATATCTATCTAATATCCATGTAGAATTAAAATGTAAGACAGGTGATGTTAATGTTTCCCACTTTCCATTTTATGCTAAGGATAAATGTTGGCTTTACCAGCTTTGTTCCTGTGGTTTTGCACCAAAGTGGATAATGGGTAAGAAGGAGAGATACAGGTCACCCAACTGTTTTGTCTGATTTACATTGGAAAAGACAGGAGCTACTCACAGAAGGGAGCAGGCTGGGGAAGTAAGGTGAGGTGGGCCAGGCAGACAGGCCAGCTCAGGGCAATCTTGAGTGAACTTTGGAGTGGAGAAGACAGGTTGGAAGATATCATGGCCGGCTAAGGAGGATCTTGGGGTGTAGACCATAAAGAATAATCCATGGTGTGCATTGAATGGACTGTGAAAAGGCTCACTCAGTGTTTCCCCGGAACTCCCAATATCTAAATATTGTTTTTTGCTGTCCTTCAAATGAAACTCTTGTCTTTACTTGTGTCTTTGTAGCTCAGAGACCAAGACTCACTTTTCAAATCTCTTTCCTTGGATGCAAGAGACCCTCCTGCTTTGTCAAGTTTACAAACATCTGCAGACGTCTTTCCTCACTGTCAGTTAGGACTGCATCTGGCTGCAGGTAGCACACAATCATCTTCAGTGTGTTTATGTTCCCCTCA
Source organism: Chinchilla lanigera (assembly GCF_000276665.1). Classification (NCBI taxonomy): domain Eukaryota; kingdom Metazoa; phylum Chordata; class Mammalia; order Rodentia; family Chinchillidae; genus Chinchilla; species Chinchilla lanigera. The sequence goes on along the minus strand of NW_004955469.1, from coordinate 2,031,302 downwards.
AGAAGAAATCTGGAGATAACAGGTCGGGGTCAGTGCAGGTGCTAAGTGGCTGTTCTACCTCCAGACATCAGAACTATGTTGCAGATGGAAGACTGAAAAAAATGTAACAAGGGATAGGCTGGATGAATCTATTTTTCTAATCAGAAAATAAAACTTCCCACGTCTTCTAGACTGCTTGATACATTTTGGCCACAGTCATGTCTCCTGGTCCACCCTGAGCTAAGTGAGGATGAGCAACAGCACATTTTAAGTATACACATTGATCCCCACACAAACAAAATTCAGATCTGTAAATAAGGAGGAGGAAGAGGTAAAGGAATAATCAGTGGGCCACTAGTAATCCTGGCATCTTTGCAGCTTGCTTTGAAGCCTAGACTCTGGGAGACAGTAGACCTGCAGACTATATTCTTCCCACACTGCTTGCATCCATAAATTTCTAGTGTATGATTCTCAGTTTTAGACTTTTCATGTCTTTCAAATTGTCTGAAATGATATTGCTAATTATAGGATACACATTTGGTTAATTAGATTAAGCTTGAAAAGTCTGCTTTCCATGCTAATTTGAAGACTTTGGGCCCATATAAGAAAGAAGTAGTTGTTTTTTTTTTTTTAATCAAAATTCTCCCTGTTTTATCAGAGAATCCCCATGCTTATGGTATATATCCCAAAGCATTGACCTTCTGGCTAAGAGAACTGGATGCAGCAGAAGAAAAGCTCACTCTTGTGAGAGACAAGTATGAAACATCAGGGTTAGATCCTCCTTGTGCTTCTCCAGATACGTGTTGTAGTTGGGAATCTACTAACACAGAAGTACCACTCATCATTCCTTGTGTTTCTAGACAGGGATGACCTTTACAAACCTACTTTCTCATCAGTATGAGAAGTTTCACATTTTTCTCATGAAAAATCAGTTTCTAATCTTTGTGCATATTTGATTACCTGTACTGACTTTCTGTGGTCTTCATAAATGCATCCAGTTGCTTTCTGTTGTTTTAAATCCTTTTTAATTTAATGATTTAAAATTGATGTAGTTTTATCTGTGTATGAGATACACAGTGACATTCAATTACTTATATATAATGTATAATGAGTAGATAAAACTAACTGATGTATCTTTTACCTCAGACATTTATTTCCTTGTGTGTGGGACATTCAAAATTGTTATCACCATAGTTGTCTTAATGTGCTATGAAACATTTGAAGCTATTCTTCATACCATGCCTTTTGGTATTTTAGTAATTGCATTCTGTTTCTCTTCTTCAGTTCAATGATTTATGCTCTTGTTTGCAATTCATTTTACCTTATCTATTTGATTTTTAGAATTAAATAGAGCTGAAGATCCATTTTTATTTTCTAATTTCTGAAAATTAGCTGGGGCAAAGACAAACTAGCAAAACTTTTGGTGATTTGTGGGGCTACAGTGAATAGAATTGGTATCTTTGTCTTGAGGGGCTCAAACACATGGACATTTCCCTCACAACACATCTGATGAATTTAAGGGTGTGTGGAAACATTTCTTTTAAGTCTTAAAGATTCTGGATCTTAGAAGACAGCTGTGCTTTCTAGGTTAATGCTAACAAAGGGTGTTAGCTGGAAAGCCAAGCAGACAGGCACAATCCTAGAAAGAGTGGTGACTTAGCAGCTTCTTTCCTGGCACTTGGCATCATTTCTGGACATAACAAGGGGTTTGGAGTTCAGGCTTGGTCCACAGTGGAAAGTTGCTACAGGGGACAGAAAAGTAATGTGTTTTCTGATCACCACCTGTATCTGCAGTGTGGAAACTGGATGACTAGACTCAATATCACATGCTTGTCACCCTTCAATGTGTTTGTAAACTTCTGAGGTACATGGTATGCAAATGGAACTGAAGGGTTAAGCTGAGAAACTAAAAAGCAATGTTGATTAACCGTTAGTCTTTCAGCCTAGAGGACATCAAATTTTAAATTAAAAGTCCTAAAGCTCTTGGTACTAGACTCAGAGACAAACAAGCTATACCCCTCATGCCCCTCAATGTATTGTAAATTAAGCATGCAGAGAAGCAAGAACATGCAAGTAAGCACTGTAGGAGGCTGAGGGAGGAGGATGCAAATTCTAACCCAGCTGGGGCATCTTAGTGAAGTAGCAAGACCTTGTTTCAAAATCAATAACATAGAAGCAGATTGGATTGTAGTTCAGTGAAGAAGGCCCGGTTTCAGTCCCCAAATACTGAACAAACAAAAAAGACAAGCTACTGGAATGAGCAAACAGTGATTTAAAAATGGTTATAATCAATACATTAAAAGAAAAAAAAAGAAAATGATTCACAAAATGGAGGAAAGCAAAAAATTTCAACAGAATAGTTGAACAATGAAAATATTCTAGGATGGAAACAATATAATATCTGATGATAAGAATATAACAGATAAGTCTATCAAAACTTTGGACAAAGCAGAAGAGTTCAGTATTGAACTTAAAGACAAATCAACAAAAAATATCAAGGTTGCAAAACAGATATGAAACAACCAACCAAACAAAAAGAAGTAAATAGAAAAGAGTTTAAGAGACATTTGAGACCTGCTCAAAATTTCTAATATGTGATTAATTAAATTCCCAAAAGAGAAGAAATAAGAAGACACTGCAATAATCCTAGACATGGTGAAGAATGTTCCAAAGCTAATGAAACACATCCAACCACAAACCCTGGAGCCACGGTGAACCAAACCCGAATAAACACAAAGAAACAGACCCAGGCACATCATGGCAGACTACAGACAAACAAAAGACAGAGACAAAATCTTAGAAATAGCCAGAGAAAATAACTACCAAGCTAATACTTTAAAATAAGTGAAAATTCTTTTCAAAAAGTTAGGAAGAAATTAAATTTTCTCTCTAGGTACCCCAAAATGGAGAGAAATTACCATAAACAAGGCTGTATCAAAACAAATACTAAAAAAAATGCTTTGAAAATGACAGAAGATTATATCAGAAAAAAATCTGGAATTGTAATTTGAAATGAAGAGCAATGGAAATGATAAGTATGTGGGCAAACAGAAAGTAAAAATGATGGTATAGACAATAATAGAAATATGCCTCAAAGAGTTTATGAAACCAGGTGTGGTGGTAGATGTCTTGTAATCCCAACACTAGGGAGGCTGAGGCAAGAGGATTGCTGTGAGTTCAGGGCCAGCCTGAGCTATATAGTGAGCTCAAGGTCATCCTGACCTGCACAGAGAGACCCTGACTCCAAAAAAAAAAAAAAAAAAAAGGTTATGATGTGTGAAGAAGAGAGATGTTTCATAAAGATACTGCAAAAGATGAAGGGAGTAAATGGATTAAAGTGTTTTAAGGCTTCAAATTATAAAAGAAATAACAAAAGTAATAATATTACTAAAGTAATAATAACTTTACAAGATTGAAGTAATTTAAAAATATAAGCTATTATTGCCTGAGTAAAAAAAGTAGGAAAAGAATGTGTAATTAACAATAGCAGAGATATAAAATAATAAATTTGATTAATCTAAAAGCAAGCAAGAAAGAACACAGAATATAAAACATAAGTCAATTATAAATTAGTATTAATACATAATAGTGTATCTAAACCAACTTTAATCAGACAATGTACAGTAAATCTGTAAGCACTATAACTTCAAAGTATGTGAACCACAAACATTAATATAACTTAAGAGACGAACTAAACAAATCAATTGTTATGATGTAGGTCTAGATGTCCCCCAAGAGCCTCATGTGGTCATAGGCGGGGCTTCGGAAGGGGACGATGGGGGCTTACTGCTGACTTGCCCTTAGGAGCTGGGGTCTGGTAGAATGAGTGGGTCTTGGGGTGTGGCCTGGGAAGGTTGAATCTCCTTTCCCAGCCCCTACCTTGACTTTCTGCTTCTTGGACATCATGAACTGAGTGGCTTTTCCTCTGCTATGCCTCTTTGCCATGCTGTTCTGCCCTGGAGCTGGCCCACCATGGACTGAAACCTCTACAAACCGTGAGCCAAAATAAGCCTCTGCTGCTTTACATTGTAGGTGTCAGGCATTGTGTCTCAGTGACGAAGAAAGTGACTGAGGCATCAGCAAATCTACAACTCTGGTAAAAGGTTTCAGTATACTTCTCCTGTAGCTGACCCATCAAACAATTTATAATTGGTTCTCAGGTAAGGATGTGCAAGATGTAAAGTACAAAATAAACTTGGCCTAGTGGAAATATGTAGAACAAAGACCCGATGATGCCATACTGACATTGTTTTTATTTCACAGGACACATTTTCCAACAGGGACTATAATGCTGGGCCATAAGGAAAGCATCAGCAAAATCCAAAAGCTGAAATCATTCAGAGTTGAGTCTCTAACATTAATGGTATAAACAAGAAATCAAAGAGCAAAAGATCACTGAAGACATTTGAAACTGTGTGGAATTTAATAATATACTTCTAAATAATCTATAGATCAAAAAAATGAAAACTAAAATTAGAAAATATTTTAAACTGACTGATACAATGCATGATAATTTTGTTGAAGTTAAAACAGTCTAGAGAAGTGTAGCAAGATTGTTCACATCGAGCTGGGGATTTAGCTCAGTGGCACAGCACCTGCCTGTCAAGCACAAGGTTGTGAGTTTGATTCCCGGTACCATAAAAAAGCCAAAATAAATAAATAAATAAAAGATTGTTCACATCAAATCATACATCAGAAAGCAAGACTGAGCTTTAGCTTTAGGTGATTCAAGCTTCATCTCAAAAATGACTATAGCAGAACAACGGCTTATACCAAAAGTGAGGAACTAACAGAAATCAAATTGTTCGGGGCCGGGGATATAGCTCAGGGGAACAAGCGCCTGCCCAGCAAGAGCGAGGTCCTGAGTTTGATTACCGGTACAAAAAAAAAATAAAAACAGAAGTCAAGTTGTTCAACAGTGTGATAAAGAACCAAAGGCAGTTTTTTAAAAAGAGATGTTTTAAAAAGTCACTATGTAAGCATCACTGCATTTCTATATTGCAACCACCAACACAAGAAATGAAATTTCAAAAATGGGTGCCACTGACAATGGTATCAAAACACTTGAAGTTGAACAAATGATGTTCAAGAATGCTCTGAAAACTGGGAAACTGCTGAAAGCAATATTTAGAAATCTAAATTAGTGATGAGATAGAGTTTACTCATGGCTTATCAGGTACTTACTGTTAAATTCAGGTCTCTTTCATCCCTTTATTTGTATTAAATCCAAAATAAAATATCAGTAATTTTATTATAGAAATTGACAAGCATATTCTAACCTTAATCTGTAGATGCAAACAAATGAAAGGAAGTAGCCAAATTTTAAAAGTAGACTTTTTATTTTGGAGCAGTTTTAGATTTACAGAAAAATTATAGAGAATTTCTTATGTATCCCCACACAAAATTGCAAAGATTATACAGAAAATCACCCGCATATCTGCACATAATTTTCCTTACATTACATTAGCATTGCAGTTAATGAATTCATATAACACATTATTAATAAGTGAAGCCTATACTTTATTCGGATTTCACCAAGGCAATTTAAAAGTGGGAGGTTTTGCATTACCAGATGTCAAGACCTATTATAAGACTATTGCCTTTAAGACTAATGTAATTTTGCATTAGCAAAAGCATAAGCAAATTCACCAACAGAACAAAATAAAGTTCAGAAACAGGCTGACATCAATAGTCACCTGATTTAGGACCATTTATATTGCTCTGACCAAGATTCTGAATGTATTTGTTCAGTTAAGCTTGAAAATCACATTACTCCTGAAATCTATATGCTTTTTCATTAAAATCGTTTCTCAAAAAAATATGGTAAAATCATCTTCTCTGGTAACCTTTTTGGTAAAGGTCTTTATTTATAATAAAGTCATACTGAATTTGTGTGTTCTGTAGGTTTCAATAGAATTCAGTGGGTTTAGATGGACTTCATGGACTTCAGTGGCTGTCCCATTATTCCTCTGTGTTTTACACCCTGGTTGCTTTTCTCAGTTCTGCCTTCCAAGGAACTGTTCATTTTTCAGTATATCCAATTCATTCTTTTGCTCATTCTTTTATTTGAGTCCTAATTTTCTAATGGTTTTTAATGTCTATGTTTAATCTTTCATAACATTTAATTCTTCCATGATGTTAGCTCCTCCTTTAGCTATTCTAGAATGTTAAACATCCAGTGTTTATTCTAAAGACTTTTCCAAACACCTCAATCATCTCTATATTGTCAGAAGTAAACAGTCCCATCTGTTGGTTCTTTTGACGTCCTTTCTTGGCACTGGAATCTTTGTACACTTTGCTTCACTTCTTTCTCCCTTCTCATTTACTATTGGAACATTCACATTTTTTTTTGTATTCCGCTTCATCTCATGCTCCCCTGGGTTGGAAGTTTTATTTTACATTTTCATTTTTGAAATGGTTATACTTAAATGTTTAACGTAGATGATGAATTTTAAAATGTCAAGTAGTGTCATCTCCACATTCATAGCAGATTTGTATCCCTTCAAAACTACATGGGAACACTTAAGCCTCCAGCCATGTTAGAAGCTTAACTGTTAGAGAACTTTCCCTTACTCCATAAACAACTAAAGACTTCATGAAATAAATGAAATAACTGTTTTTTGGACATTGAGCTGTACAGATCTTTGTTCCCTAACGGAAAGAAAAGTAATGAAGCAAAACTAATGAGCATCTTGGCTTTCTCCCTGAAGGAAGTGTTTCTCCCAAAATAAAATGTTGGAAGAAAGTGTTTTCCATCCCAGTGCATGCAGAGGGGGTCCCACACAGAACATGGTGATTTTGCTGAATCGAGAGATTCGAGTAATGGGAGCTGGTGATGCTGGGATTTGATGAGCAATTGTCACAGAGAAAGAAACCACGGATGGAAAGAGTGGCAAACATCTGCCATTCCAGCCCATTTGGGATACCATGGCACAATTTCACAACCTGGCTCCATTCTAAACAATGGAGGTTTATTTCTCATAGTTCTGGAGGTTGGAAAATTGGTGATGCAGAGAACAGCAGATTCAATGTCTGGTGAGAGCCTACTTTCCGATTTAGGGTAGCACTGTCTCACCGGTCCCCATATGGTAGAAAGAGAGAAGATTCTCTCTACCATCTTTCTACCCCATATGGTAGAAAGATGGTAGAAAGAGAGGCGTCATCTCTACAGGCAGTGATCCCACTCATGCGGCCACAGCTTCATCACCTAATTATCTCCCAAAGCCCTACCTCCTCATATAATCACCTTGGGAGGCATGCTGTCATCAAATGAATAGGGGGAGGGGCAAAAACTTTCAGACCACGTCATGTGCAAGCTGAACCCTTAAATTTTCCTGAACACTATGGAAAGGAGAATAAGATCCATGAAGGCAGTCAAAGAACATTACTGGAGTGTTGTGCGTTAGATGACTCCCAAAGCTCATAGAAGACTGGAGAATTTCGAGTTCTAACTAAGCAGAAGGGAAACTTTGTTGAAAACCTAACTTCCCAGTATATTTTTGTTTCATGAACGACTCTTAAAGTAGTCTACATTTAATTGTGAGAAATCTGCTAACCCCTTTTTGCTCTTCCATACTATCAGTGAAATTATAACCTATGAAAGGGCTAACCTCAAACACATCCACTCCTATAATTTCTGGTCCTGTCTACACACAGTGGACCCCAGCTCTTTTATCCCTTCTGCCCTCAAGGAACTCATTGGATATCCACACGGAGACATCTCATGAATTGAATTCATTAAGCAATGCAAAAATGAGTTAATATACCTTGCTTTAGTACAGAATTTATTAATTGTTTCACAGATTTATGTTTTGTTGCTTTGGCTGCTCTAAAAATGTTTTGAGGTTAAGCATCTGAATTTGAGTTCTGGTTTTTCCACTTCCTGTGACCCTTTGGGAAAAATCTCTTTGAATTTTTTCTTACTTATATGCTAAGAACATCTAATTCTTGGATTTATTTGAGGACAAAGATTTAAATGAGCTAGTGTATGCTCAGTACTTTGAAAGCTGAAAAGAATTGTAAAACTGCAATGCCATCTTACACCTGCAGTCCTCAAAGCCGGCCCTCTATGTTTGTGACACTTAGGCACATGAGGGTGCTTAATCAATGTCTGGGTATTGATGAATGAGGGATTGATTTTGTGGTGAAATCTGAGGAGCACTAAATCACAATAAGAGAATTTCCCTTCAAAAAATTGAAAGTAGAATTACTATGTTATTCAGTTATCCCATTAGATATACATCCAAAGGTAATGAAGTTGGTATACCAAAGAGATGCCTGTACTCCTTTGTTTATTAAAACAGTATTCACAATAGCTGAGGCATGGAATCCATCATCAACAGATGAATAGATAAAGAAAAGGTGGGATATATATTCATTATACACACAGATATTCTCCCTGTGTGTATAATGCAGCACTATTCAGCCACAAAGAAGAAGAAAATCTTGTCATCTGTGGCAACATGGATGAGCTGGAGAACAGTAAGTGAACTAATCCAGGCACAGGAAGACAAATACTACATGTTCTTACTCTTGGGGAAGCTAAACAATGCTGATCTCTTAGAAGTGGGAAGTAGGGGCTGGGGATTTAGCTCAGTGGCAAAGCGCCTGCCTGGCAAGCGCAAGGTCGTGAGTTCGGTTCCCGGTACAGGAGAAAAACCAAAAAAAAAAAAAAAAAAAAAAAAAAAAAAAGAAGTGGGAAGTAGTGGACAGTGGTCACTAGAGGCTTTCCCTAAGGAACTGGGGACTGAGAGAGTCAGAAAATTGGAGGAATAAGTCCTAGTGTCTAACAAAGCAGTATGTGGTAACTATAGCTCACAGCAATTTATTACATATTTTATAAGTAACTAGAAGAGAGTTGAAAGGTCCCCAATATGTGAAATTTGATAAATGTTTAAGGAGATGGAAATGCTAATTACCCTGACTGTACATTGTATGTATTCATGGAAACATCATATTGTGCCCATAAATGTGTACCATTATCGTGTGTCAATTACAAATAATAAAAATGATGCTGAACTCTTAGTACCCTAAATAAACAAAGGAGCATCTCCTTACCTTTGCAAATTTATCATTTAATTCATAGGAAATAAAATTATAGAAGCTAATGACTCCTAATTCATTTCCAGGAAGAAAAAAATGAACAAGAGGACCTGGTTTTATCTTATGTACAGTGCCCATTTCCTGGGCAACCTGGCACAAGTCCTTATTCTCTCCACACTCTTGTCTTTACCCAGGTAAAACCTATGCATTCTTCCTGTGCACGGAAGGTAGTTCTTGCTTTGCAGAATTCAGAATGACAACACAGTGACCCTTCCACCCTGACCTCCCTCAACTGCCCGGTCACAACTCTGTTTTCCTTCTGTGTTCTACTTTCTCAGCCCTCTTAGGTGAGGCTCTGGCATGTGGGAGTGGACTCTCCATTGGAATCTCCATAGCAAAGGGAAAACAAGTGTGGAATTCCCTATAATCCCACATAATTCTCTGGCAAGGCTACTCCTGGCTTTCAGTTCCCATTCCTCACACATGGACACTGAGGAAGCACAGCCAGTTGGCTATTTTTTAATCTAGTCGATAAGTTTCTTGACTTAGCAAAAGTTGCTTTTCTTTCCTTTCTGTCAACAAGGAAGGGTGGGGCCACATTTCTCCCCCAGGCATGGGGTGCTACCCCTGTCTACCTTCACACACTCACCCCCAAGGCTCACATTTGTCTCTGTCAACTCTTGGCTGTGACCACCTGCATGGCTAGTGACCAACTTTGTGTCTGAATTCTATTTGTACTTATGACAGAAATGAGGGTCCCAGGAGTGAAACCTCTTCCACTCCTGGGGCTGTTTCCAAAAATAAAGTTGCTGCAGTACCCAAAACACCAGGCAAGGGACTGAGCAATCACAGTTGTTCTCTGACCTTTCACCTTCTGGTGGCCATCAGCCAGCAGACTTCAGGCCCTGAAGGCTGTGTGATGAAACCCGGTCCCTGCGGGCCTCTCACCAACATTTTTAGACTCATCATAAAATAAATTGCCCCAGGATGCCACCTTCCCCAGCCCTTCCCAGGACTTTCAGAGGGCACTGGTGACACGCACATGGCCCTTGAACTTCCCTGCTGTTTCATAGCAGCTCATCTTTGGAGCTCTTCCCATGGCTTCAGAAGAATGCTTTTCTTAGCTGTTTTTAAATTTGAAAGTTATAAAATTTTGCAAAGCATTTTTGATTCAAGACAAAGAAGTAATTCCATGCATATAATTCCTCCTCTACCCCAACCTCACTCATTCCTCTCTCTACCATCCCCTCTCCTCTGCTTTCCTCTCCTCTACACTCCTGCCTCTGACTCTCTGTGCCTCTAACCCCTTCCTCTTTCCTCTCAAATACTGTCTGCAGTCAGGGTGTGGAAAAATGAAGAGAAAGATAGAACAAAGTTGATACATCAACAGGGGGCCCTGAGTTAATGTCTTGGGCCCCAGATGCCAGCCTCCCAGGAAGCCCAAGCTCTGGGTGGCTGAGTGTCCTATACTGACCTTGTCCTATGTATGCCTGCAGCTCAAACCCAGGGGCCTGAAACAGTGCAAATCCACCAGCCAATTCATCTGCTTCTTCAGAGTAAAAAGAATTCTCTTTGGAATCTGGGCATAGAAATTTGAGACTGATACATTTCTGATGCCAATGTCAGGTTGGAGATGGTATGGAATGAAAGGTGGAGTTGGGAGGAGGGTACAGTTATGCAAGAGATGAAACTCACCTGGAGTCATTTGAAACAGAGCAGAGTGTACCAGAATGAACCCTCCATAGTCAATAGTATTGCACTCAACATAAAATGTTGATTTAAGGAACTACACCACTCAAAAGGAAAATGGCCATAGGCCCAGAGGCTTATCCAGTGAGGGCTACAGAATTTAAGAATAGATTATTTTATTTTAGCTAAATTGTTCTATGGGATACAAATAAAGCTCAAGTTTCTCAATACATTTTTGTTCATAGTCCATACATTTTTGAAGCCAGGAAAGATCAATACTGATTTAAAACCAGAAAAACTTATGTATTGCCTGGGATTCTCTAGAGAAACAGAATATATGTATTGTTACAACTTGTACTGTTAGGACTGGGAGTCTGGGGTTTAGGGGTCCCCAGACTTGCCCTCCCCAGGCTTGTCTTTTTCTTCAACTTAGAAAGAGGCAGAGGCATCAGAAGACCAGGGCAAAGCAAGAGGAACTTTACTGCAGCTATTGCAAAAGAAGCGATCCAAAGCCTTTCTAGGAAAGGGGGGCCCTGGTGTTAGGTCACTGCTAAGTGTGGACTAACAATCCTGTCCACTTGTTTTAAGATTTATTTTTGTCTTATTTGTACATGTTTGCAGTTCATACAGCTTACAGTTGTCTTGGGAAGTGGTTACATGTATATACTGCAATTTGTTAATTTTTTAAAAAAAGTCACCTTCCCTCCTTCCTCCTCCAATTTATTAATCCTAGCTCATGTTGTGGTTATAATATTTAATTAATGGAGGTCATTTAGTTCCAGTACATGGAAGATCTTTATTCTACTTGTTTCCCCCTCCCCTCCTCCTCACCCCTTCCCCTTGTGCCCTTGCACCACTTCCCTATTGCAGGAGATCTATCCCTTGTCCCCTTCTCTCCATCCTTTATTATTCTCTTTCTTTGTCCTTTGCCTCACTCAAATCAGAGATAGTATATGGTATTTAAGTTTGTGTGTCTGGTTTATTTCACCCAACATTATGTTTTCCATGTGTATCCATTTTCTTACAAATATCTCAAATCTCTCATTCTTTATAGTTGAGTGGTATTCCATTATATATAGATACCACATTTTCTTTATTCGGTCATCTATTGATAGGTAAACAGGCTGTTTCCATGATTTAGCTATTACAAGTTGTGGCTATAAACATTGGTATGCATGTATCGCTGTAGTATGATGTCTTAAGCTCTTTGGAGAAGATACCTAGGAAAAGGATTGCTTAGTCATGTGGAATTTCTGATTTCATTCCTTTGAGGAATCTCCACACTGATTTCCATAATGATTTTACTAGTTTACATACCCACCAACAATGAAGGAGGGTTTCTTTTTCAACACAGCTTCACCAGCATTTGTTACTGTTTGATTTCTTAATGATTGCCATTCTTTCTCAAGTAAGTTGGAGTCTTAGCATTGTTTTAATTTACATTTCTCTAATGACAAGAGATGTTGAGCATTTATTCATATATCAGTTAACCCTTTATATTTCTTCCTCTGTGAAGTGTCTGTTCATTTCTCTTGCCAGTTTCTTTAATTTTAGGTGGTTTAAATTTTTTGAGTTTTTTGTATATGTTAGATATTAGTCTTCTGTCTGGGAGTAGTGGGCAAAATTATTTCCCATTCTGTCGGATGTCTCTTCACTCTACTGACTGTTTTGCTGCACAAAGCTTTTTAGTCTGACATAATCCCATTTCTTCTTGCTGTTTTCATGGGACTGAAGTTCTGCTTAGAAAATCTTTTCTTACACCTATGTCTTTAAGTGTTTTTCCTATTTTATATTTCAGTAGGTTTAATGTTTCTGTTTTAATGTTTACATCATCCATCCATTTTTATTTACAGTCAGAACATGATGAGAGATAAGAGTTCAGTTTTAATCTTCTGCACAGATAATCAGTTTTCCCAGCAACACTTGTTGTATAGGCTACCTTTCCTCCAACATATGCTTTTGGCCCCTTCATTGAAGATAAATAGCTGAATGTGTCTGGAAAAGTTTCTGTATCCCCCAGTCTGTTCTATTGATCCACGTGTCTGCTTTTGTTCAGTACCATGCTGTTTTCATTATTGTTGTTTTGTGGTATAGTTTGAAGTTAGGTATTTCTATGCCTCCTATTTTTCTCTTGTTGCCTAGAATTGCGCTTGCTATTCTGTATGTCTTCTGGTTCCATATAAATATTAGGATTGTTTTTTCTAGATCAAAGAAGTATGCTATTGGTATTTTGATTGGCACCACACTGATTTTGTATAACACTTTTGGGAGTATGGACATTTTACCTATATTGATTCTGCCTATCCAGGCAACAGCAGAAGATGTCTTTTCATTTTTTGCTGTTCTTCAATCTTTTTTTCAGAGTACTGTAGTTTCCTTTGTAGAGGGCTTTCACTGCCTTGGTTAGGCTAATACCTAGGTTTTTGCATTTTTCTTGAAGCTACTGTGAATCATGTTATTTTCATAACTACCTTTTCATCCCATTCATTGTTGCTGTACACAAATGCTAATGATTTTTGTGTGTTGCTCTTGTACCTTGCTACAGTACTGAAGTTTGCTATTAATTCTAAGAGTTTTTGGTGGAGTTTGTTGTAGTGTCATGTCATCAACAAATAATGATAATTTGAGTTCATCTTTTCCTATATGTATCCTTTTTAATTCTTTCTCTTGCCTAATTGCTCTGGTTAATATTTCAAGTATTGTGTTGAATAGAAGAGGTAATAGTGGATATCCTTGTCTGTTCCTGATTTTAGGAGGGGGAATGCTTTTAGGTTTTCCCCAGTTAGTATGATGCTGATAGTGGTTTGTCATATATAGCTTTTATCATATTCAGGTATGGTCCTTCTATACCTATTTTCTTCAGGGTTTTTATCATGAAGACTTTTCTTCATCTACTGATATAATCATATGGCTTTTGACCTTGCTGTTTATGTGATGTATTACATTTATTGATTTATGTATGTTGAGCCATCCTTGAATCTCTGGGATGAAGCCTACTTGATTATGGTGTATTGTCTTTTTAATGTGCTGCCTTCTACTTGCAAAAATCTTGGTGAAGAATTTTGCACCTATGTTCATTAAGGAAGTTGGACTATAGTTTTCTTTTTTGGGGGGGTGTTTATCCAGTTTTGGAATGAGAGTGCTCCTGGCTTCCACAAGTGAGTTTGGGCACACTCCATCAATTTCAACTGCTTTGAAAAGTTTGAGCAGTATTGATGACATAACATTCTTTAATATTTGTACAATTCAGCAGTAAATCTGGCAGGTCCTGGACTTTTCTTAGTTGGTAGATTCTTTGTTCCTCTGTCAATTTCATTGCTTCTTATTGGGTTGTTAAGCATATTTGTATGTTTTTGGGTTAGTTTTGGTAGTTTGCATGTGCCTAGGAATCTGTCCATTTCTTCAAAATTTGCTAATTTGTTGGAATATAAGTTTTCAAGGTAGTTAATATCTTATGGATTTCCACAATATCTGTTGTGATTTCACCTTTTCATTTCTTCTTGAATTGATATGAATCTTTCCTTGCCTACTCTTGGTAAGTCTGTCTATGGGCTCATCTATTTTATTTATACTTTCAAAGAACAAGCTCTTTGATTCATTGATTTATTTTTATTTTTACTGTTTTTTAGTCTCAATTTAATTGATTACCTCTCTTATCTTTATAAGTTCCATTCTTAATAACAGCTTGGGTTTAGTTTGTTGTTGTTAATTGACTATTTTAATATTTTTTCATAAGATTTTGTATTTGATTGCTTTGTTTTCCTAATGTGAGCATTGACTGCAGTAAATTTTCCTTTTAGTACTGTTTTCATAGTGTTCCCGAGGTTTCAATGTGTTATACTATCTGCATTAATTTGCAGACATTTTAAAAATTACTTCTGTGACTCGTTGGTTGTTTAGGTGTACATTATTAATTTTCCCGGAGCTTTTGCTATTTCTAATATCTTTTATTGTTGATTTCTATATCGATTGCACAATGGTCTGAAGGTAGCTATGGGGTAATTTCTATTCTTTTATATGTACTTGAGCAAGCTTTGTGGAATAGTATGTGATCAATTTTTTATTTTATGGAAAAAAGTAAAACAAAATTTTGTAACAAAACAATAGGAGAATAACAGTAGTTAATACACTGAGTATTGTTATCTTTATAGTACTTACTCAGAGTACAAGATATGGGCATAAAAAATCCTCCAAACAATATTAGCACAAGCCTTTCTTTTCATTGAACTAAGAAACTAGTAGTATAAGTATCTTGTATTTTGTTTTTTTCCTTTTCTCCTCTTTACTTTTACTTTTCCTCCATCCTAGTTCCTGTTTCTTTTGAACAATTTCTTCCCATTTCACAATATCTATCATACATTTCCGACCTAATTTACTCTTTCAGTTTCTCACAGCAGGGAGAAATATGATATTTACACATGTGAGTCTCATTTATTTCACTTATGAGTATGGCCTCTAGTTGCATCCATTTAGCTTAAAAGTCTCAAGTTTGTCCTTCTTTATGGCTGAGTAGTGTTTCATTGTGTAAGAAGAACACATCTTTTGTTTTGTTTTGTTTTTTTGTTTTTTTCTGGAACTGGGAATCAAACTCATGACCTCATGCTTGCCAGGCAGGTGCTGTGCAGCTGAGCTAAATCTGCAGCACTGACCACATCTTTTTTTATCCATTCCTTGGCTGATGAACATTTGTGTTGTTTCCAAGATTTAGGTATTACAAATTGTGTTGCTGTAAACATGGGTGCACATATATTGTTGTGGTATGATGTTTTTAATTCTTTTGGGAAGATACTCAGAAAGGGAATAGGTGGGTGGAATGAGACTCTAATTATAGCTTTTTGAAGAATCTACATACTGATTTCCACAGTGGTTGTGCCAGTCTGCACACCTATTATGTAATCTATTTTGGAACATTACCATATGCTACCAAAAAGAATATATACTCTGTAGTAGAGGGGTAGTATACACTGCATATATCCATTAAGTCCATATGTTCAAGAGTACAATACAGCTCCAAAATTTTTCTATCAATTTTTGTTTATTTGATCTATCTCATTGCAAAAATGGGGTTATCTGATCCTTTAATTTCAGTAGTTTTTGTTTTATGAAGTTAGGTGCTCCAGTATTTGGTGCATTTATGTTTATCAGTGTTATCTCTTCTTGTTGGATTGTTGTCTTCACTAATGTGTAGTGACTTATTTGTCTCTCCTAATCAGCTTTAGCTTGAAGTTTACCATGTCTGATAATAGAATTGCTACCCCTGCTTCTTCTGATTGGTTTGGTAAACAAAATTTTTTTCATCCTGTAATTTTTAGTCTGTGAATCTCTCCCCCAACACTGCCTTTGGTTTTTTTTTGAGGAAGAATCTCACTGTGTGGTTCAGGCTGATCTTGAACTCAATATGTATCCCGGACTTGCCTTGAACTCATGGTAATCCTTCTGCCTCAGATCCCTGAGTTCTGGAATTACAGGCATGTACCACCACTCCTGAAATTAATATCTTGTTTGGTTGGATGAGTTTCTCGAATACAGTAGATTGTTGGATTCTGTTTTTGATCTAGTCTGCCAATTGGTGTCTTTTAATTGGAGATTTGAGGCTATTAACACTGACATGTATTACTGAGATGTGTTAGTTATTTACTACCATTGCCTTCTTTACCTGTTGGCATAGCCTTTGTTTTTCTTTTCCTAATTTTTTGTTGCTTTTTTATCCACTGACTTCACTAGTTTCCTCTGTGTTTTTAGCTGTGCCCAATTTGTTGTTTTTGTCAAAAACATTCGTAAGTATTTTCTCTATAGCTGGTCTAGCACTCATATATCTTCTGAGCTGGTCTTTTTCACAAAAATGCTTCATTTTCCCATCTATTCTTGCTGGATAAATTAATCGAGGTTGGAAATTATTGAGGGCTTACTTTGAAGATATCAATATGTAATACAACCACCATTGTTAATTCCCTACCACTTTGTTTGTAACTCTGTATTGTCTGTATTGTGCTTGTGATATGTTGTAAAATGTTGTATGTCTGTTAATGTTTCCCTCCTTTTATCTTTAAAATAAAAAAAAAAAGAAATTATTTAGGGCTTGAAATACTTCACTCGAAGCTCCTCTGGCATTTAGGATTTGTGTTGGGAAGTCTGCTGATTTGAATTGGTTTACCTTTATATCTGATTTTTATTTGTTTTTCTATGGCTGTTAAAATTCTTCTTGTTGGATATCTGGTAATTTAATAAGGATATACCTTGGTAAACTTTTTTCATCATAGTTGTTTTGAGTTTTATAAGCATCAATTACTCGTACTTTAAACTCTTATATTTGGGAAATTTTCTTCCATTGTTTCCCTAAGCATGTTAGTGAATCCATCTGAGTCATTCTCTAGTTTTTCTCTAACTCTGACTAGCCTTAGATTGGTCTTCTTGCTGTTATCTAGTAGCTGTTGGATAGTCTTCTCTTGTTCCCTTATATTTTTTTGGTCTCTTTGAGCTCTGTATCATAATTCACTATTTTGTCCTCAACATCAGCCATTCTTTTTTCTCATTGATCATTTATGCAATATATGAATTCTATACAGTTTTTTATTTTGATATTTCTGACACCTTTTCAAGGATTCCATATCCTTGTTGAATCTGTCATTTAAACTTTGAACTGTTTTGGTTCGTTTGTCCAGTTTTTTACCTATTTCCCTGAAATTTACTATGGGCATATTGAGTGAAACTCCTGGAACTTTTAGTTAATTTCCTCTTTAAACTCATCTATTTTCCCCATCCTTTCTATAAGCCTTTTACAGATTTCTTCTACCTGGTATTTGTTTTCTTCTCCCTTGTGACTGACTCCTTGCTCTGGCTTGGGCAAGTGGTGGGAATAGTTCAGTGATCTTCTATTTCCTTGATTTCTCATTCTTCTATGTGTATCTGCATTTAGTGGTTTGCTTACATTCTTTTAAAAGTGTATATACAGAGAAAGAGAAAGAGAGAGTTTTCTCTTTTTATATATAAAAAAAACTTTCTCCTTTTCTCCCCCTTTGTATGTGTGTGTGGGTTACCACAGGTTGGAGACTAGAGAAGTGAGGAGAGTTTGTGGTTTATATGGAGACTTTTAGTAGGATGTTACCTTTCTCTGAATAATGTTCAGCTTTGTATGTGCAGTACTAGTGTTTACTCCTTCTGTTATTTAAGTGATTTCAACTCTGTCTCTGTGTTTGGCCAAAAGAATAATTACCTCCACAGATTGAATCCTAAAACACTTCTATATGATAGTCCTTGCAGTTACACTCCCCCCCCTTTGTCTATTTTTGGAGCACACAATGACAGTTTATTATCTGTGGTTGTTCCGTGATAAGGTAAGTGAGGTAGGATGGAGAGAAGGGGACATGGTTGGGTGAGGAGTGTTAGATACTAACAGGGAGGTTTGCAAGGGGAATATTGGTAGATGGGAAGATAACAGTGATGTGGGGTCTGACTTTATTGGAGTCCTTTTAGTTGAATGAAAATGTTAGTATTGAGAGTTTTCAGAGGACATTTTGTTGGGGCCAGGGCAAGATATGGGAGAAAGGGGATTTATTTTGTGCTTGAGGAAAGCTATGTGTTTGTTAGAAAATGCTGATAGGCAGGACAATAAGCTAGGTAAGATGTGGAAGAGCCAAAGGCTTAGGATGAGGAGGATCAAGGAATAATAGCAGAGAAGACAGGGGTGACTGTGAGGAAGCTAAGTATGACGAATTTTAAAACTTGGCAAGAGGAGTTTGCATGTTTGAAAAAAGAATCAAAATATGTTAATCATATTGTCTCAGGGGCTTGCAATGGAGAAACTAGATAAGGAGGTGATACAAAGGTGTGAAGCTACACACCTATTAAGTCAGAGCCAATAAAACAAGTACACAAAAGTAACAATGTCATAAACACAGGAAACTAAAGAAGAATGTAACATAACCCCACATCACTAAATAAATCAAGAAACATATAAAAACTTAAACCTATACGACATCCAATGGGAGCGTAGATTAAATATTCCAATGAGCCATTACAGTGTGATTCCAGAGTATCTTCTTTGCGAGAGAATCTAATTGTTCATATATAAATAACTCCTCTGATCTCTTGAACACAATACTGAAGCTAACTCAGACTCCAGACTTCTTTCTGTCAGGTTGCAGGCATTCTTGCAGAACCTGATCTAGTCCAAGTTCTTAGGTTAGGAATTACATCTGTCCTTCTCCTTGGGTGTGATGGGGGGTTCAGCAGACAGCTTCATTAGCACTAAATTGTCCACTGAGTCAGGATTATTTCTATGCAATCAAAATCAGCTATAAAGGCAACAGGTTAATATACTATACCGGTGTTTATCAGGGTTGGCTGAGAAATAACATATCATAAGACCCTGTTTTGGTTCACCCTTTAGCCTAGAAAAGAAATCCACTTATAGTGTAAGCACCACGTCAAGACTTGACCCACAGTTAATGTGCACTAAATGTAGCGACTGCATCTCCTCTAATGGTGAAAAGTAGCACTCAGCAATAATTCTATAGAATCAGATATGTAAAGCCCAGGGGTTGGGGACCAGGTAATTCCACAGGGAGGAAGAGAGGATAGAAAGGATAAATTTTTGTTTTTAAATCTTCTGCTCTGTGGTCTGGGAAGGACCACAGAGGGGATGAAGGAGCCTTATGATGGTCAGGGTATGTTACGTATTCAGAAGGGGATAACAGGGAAAACTGGGGACAAAACTGATGAAAACAAATGGGAATGAGAAAAGATGTATGACTCATATAAATATTAGAGACAAAGTTGAAGGGCGATAAATGAAGAGGGTCTGAGGAAAGAAAAGAAAAATTGAGAATGTGTAAGACACAGGAGAAAGAAGTCAGGTGAAGAGATGTGATAAAAGTAGGTGGGACATAAGGGAACAAGGGAGAATGCCCTCACCCTCTATAAACTATATTAGGAGAAAAAAGGAAGAGGAGGAAAAGCACATATAGACAGACACCCTCATAAAAGAAAAAAGGGTAAAACAATGGAATAAAAATGTGGAGGAAATGTAAATAGGAAGAAAATAGCAAAAAAAAAAATTTAAAAAAGTAAAATAAAAATCCAAAAGTGAAAAAGTAATATAATCAAATAAAGAATAATAAAAGATTGTTTTCTATTGTTTAGGCTCATGGCTCTTTTCCTCAGCCTAGGATTAAGGTGAAGAGCTTAAGCTAGGATTGATATCTCTGTGGAAGATTTTGATCTAATCAGTTGTGGAAGGAATTATCAGCCTACTGAAATATTTGTTATGTCTTCAGTAAATTGTTTTCATTTATATTTTTATAGAAAATTGTTTACACTGATATTTTCAATGTAATGCTATAAAGTTATTCCTAAAAACTTTAAAAAATTTTTCATACTCTCTGAATCTGTAGAAATTGATTGGTTGTTTCTAGTGTTATTTTTTCCTCACTTTATTACCCCATTTTGTTAGAAATCTACCACCCTTAACTCTTTTAAAAATGAAAATACTTTATCTTTTTTACCACATCTGTCATACTGGTCTTTATTATTTTCTTATTATAATATTACTTTGCTTCCATTTTATTGTTTGTACTTTATTCCTTTTCATAGATTCTATTTTTGAGTACCTATCCTTTTTTGTTCTCTTGTTTTTTAATAAATTGCTCAAAATAACAAATTCCTCTCTAACTCCAACCATCTATGGGTTTCAAATAGTGCACTTCTGCTTTTCAGTTCTAAATAGTCTGTTACCTGCGGCATTATTTTCCTTTTGAACCCTTGACTTATTTAGGATGAATTTTTAGTTTTGAATTTAATATATATACACTTAAGCTATCTTTTAAATATTAATTTATAATTTAGCAGAATTGTGATTGTAGAATATGATCTGTTATGATATCAACTTTTTAATGGTATTTTGAGTCTTCTGGCTCAATCTACAGTTAATCTTTTAAATGTTTTAAACATACATAAAAAATGTTTATTCTTTATTTTTGGATGGGTGGAATTTTTTATGTGCCTTACAGATAGAGTTGTTAATTTTATTTCTCACTTTTTTATGTCCTCACTAATTTTATATCCAATTTGTTTATTTGGTCAGAAAAAAAGATACGTTAAAATCAGCTGATTTGAACACTGTAGGTAGTTTAACTTTGGTCTGCCTCTCAGCATGGGCTTTCTCAAAATGATAATTCTTGGTGTTCATTTAACATCCTGTTTCTGTGAATTTCTGCCTCTCATCAAGTTTTTGCACTTCAGTGTTCAATGTTACCTAACAACTCCTGAGGTCCGGGTTGCTTTTTCCTCTGTTCTTTTCCTGGGTTAATTTCCATTGCCCTCCTTCAGGTTTACCTATGCTTTTCTTTGCCATATCCTTTCTGCTGTTAAATCCATCTAGTGACTTTTATTTCTGAAACTGTATTTTTCAACCTAGAATTTCCTTTTTTGGTTTTCATTTGTATTCTTTAATTTCCTATTTCTCTGCTAAGGTTTGTAATCATAGAGCGTACATTCTTATTGTTTCATTGAGGAGAGCTATAACAACTTTATTTTCTTTGTTATTCCCAACATCTGATTTATCTCACCGTAGTAGTCAGTTGATTTTCTCTTTCTTTCTTTTTTCAGAACATAGTCAGCTTTTGGTTCTTTTGCGTTGGGTGATTTTAACATGATACTTATGTTCTGAGTGGCATATGACATTGCAGTCCCGTGAGAGCAGAACACAGGCACAGTTTCTGTTGTGGACTCCCTGGGGCTGTACAGTCACTGAGGAGAAAATGAGATGCATGTCACAACTTCTCTCTCCTCCGAGAGGATGGAATCAATTCATGTCGATTAGGTATGTTTTGAAGTGACTTCATCATTGTGTGTGTTTATATAAAGATGGAGAGAGAAAAAGAGGCTATATTTAACCTTTAAAATCCATTTATGTACTGCTGATGTCATTGAAGATTACATGATACTTTCTAATATTTACAATACCAACAACCTTAAGGCAAAATAAATGTCAAAATTCTATTCTTATTGAGTCTAAGAGACTTTCTGTAAAGTCAGGTAGAAGTTCATACACAAAGGTAAATTAGCTTGCATTTTTAAATTTTTATTTATTTATTTGAGGCAGGGTCTCACTATGCAGTTCAGCCAGGCATTGAACTCACTTTGTAGCCCAGGCTGACCTAGATCTCACAGTGATGCTCCTGCCTCATCCTCCTCAGTGCTGGGATTACAGGCATGCACCATCATTCCTGACTGCTTTTTTCTTTTTAAATGTCTCTCTCTTTCTCTCCCTATCTCTTGCTCTTTCTTTCTCTTTCTTTCTGTCTCTGTCTCTGTCTCTGTCTCTGTCTCTGTCTCTGTCTCTCTCTCTCTCTCTCTCTATGTTTCTCCACTTCTAAATGTCAATTTTACATCAAGGTAATGAAGCAGAGCACTTTAGATTTCAGGGACAACTGTGGGAAACTTCACTTTCTTATTTCACTGAGTGGGAAAAGAAGACAGTGCTGTGACTGTCCCTGCTCCTGTGAGTTATTTAGAAATGTTCTACTGTGGCATTATCAGGCAACAGTTCTTGTGAGAAGGCACTTTGTATGTGATGACATTCTATTCTCACTAATTCCTTCTTTACACTGATACTACTTCAGTATACTCACTTATCTCAGAGAAATGTTTGGAGCTGGTGGTGACTAGTTATGCAAAATCCTCTATACTGATTATCTTACTTTTATGTTTGAAAACTTTCATAATTTAATATTTTAAAATTACCTTTTTGTGGTTTATGAATAGAAGCACACTTTTCTCCATTCTCTTTCTTTTTTTCCCTCCCACTGCCCTACATTTCTTATTTCCCCCCCCATTTGAAAAAGATCTCCTTATTCATATTATTTATCTTTTATTTTGTTCTTTATATTTTTCATGTAAGAGAAACCATGTGATATTTAAGCTTGTTAGTCTGATTATTTCATTTAATACTATGACCTTAAGGCGCATCCATTTTCCTACAAAAACACAGTAGTACTCCCCTATGTGTAACTATCACATTTTCTTCATCCATTCATTTGAAGAAAAAAAATGGAAATAAAGCATTTGCAAATGGGAAGAGGACCAAGAGCTGGAAGAACCAGGGAGGGGTGGGAGAGGGAGGGGATGAAAGAAGATATGTCACGTCGGTGAGCCGACTCTCCAACATGAATGTGATTATTATGTACTGCAAACATATGCTAATAAAAATCAATCAATCAATCAAGAAAAAGCAGAGGCACCTACAAAATTCTAATGAATTTCTATAGGGAGGTGATATTTTGCAGCATGGTTCAGGGTACAGCATTTTGGGGTAAGTATGAGCTTTGGAAACTGTCAAATTCTGGCTCTGTGTGGCCTTGGATAAATTAATTAACTTTTCAGACAAGGACCAGAAGGCCTCACACTGGGGGTGGTATTAGGCATCCTGAGTCTCTGACCCCTTCTGCATCAATACCTGTGTTAACTCTTAGAGCCATGCACCTCGCTGCTCTGCCAAGGGAGTGCTTTCAGTGCACTTTGCCTGCCAGGTCCTAGTCGTGCTTTAGGTCCCAATATTACTTCTTCAGATAAGCTCTCTAATCCACCAAACCCTCTTTGTACGCATTCTGAGAGATCTCAGAACTTTTCTTCCATGGCAGTGAGCCCCGTTTTATTTATCTGGTTGTCACCAATGATTTCTGTCTGTTTCCCACACCAAAATGTAAACTCTATGAGGAGGGAACCAATTCTATTTTTTTATCTTTGTGTGCTCAACATGTCTACATTTCTTTGTAAAATTTGAAGAATAATAAGATAAATTCTTTAAGGCTTTAAACATAGCACATGGTACTGAATGCATTTTTCAGAATTACTACTCATTGCACATGTAGATATCACCGTTTATGTATGAGCAACATGCAATTTAACAAAATATTCACAATCTCTTCTCAAAACTGCTGTTCAACTGAAATGTGCATGCCAGTGCTTCTGCATAGGACTGAGTGTCACAGCATGTTTATGTAGCCAGTGTTTCAGAGAGGACATGGGTACTATGTGTTAGGAAAATAACAGAGGTAACGGAGTAGGAGATGGTTTGCTATCATATAGTTTAATTAGTTGAAATGTTTACCTGATTGCCAGATTATTTGCATTCACTGTTTATTTCAACATGCACTTGACTTATCTCTTGAAGAAAAATAATATAGTTCAAACATAATTTCCCACTGTGTCAAATCTTTTCTCAACTCAGGTACACAAGGACAACATTTTTTTTTTTTTTGTCTTTTTGAGACAGGGTCTCATTGTGCAGTTCAGGTTGGCCTTGATCTCACTTTGTAGCCCAGGCTGGTCTCAGACTCACAGTGATCCTCCTGCCTCAGCCTCCCGAGTGTTGGGATTACAGGTGTGCACCACCATGCCCAGCAAAGACATTTTGAAGAGATACATACTCTGTTGGATGCAGTTGCTGTCTCTTTGTCACCCTCACCCAAGATAGAAGAATTGTTGGTCACTGATGTAGAACACATGGAACAGTTAGAATACAACTCCCACCAATGATTCCATTGCCTCAACTGCATTTGTAATATAAATCTTTCAGTGGGCTGGAGGCCTGTGTATTTTTAGATGGAAACTCAACCTGAAGAGTATGCCACCTTTTCACTCCTTATGTGGAATATATGGTGGTTGAAGAGGTTACAATGCTACAGAAATGTCATTACAGAATTGCTCGATGTTAATATGTATCATCTGTCATATAATTGTTTATTTTACCATCCATACCTATAGTGGGCTAAGTGTGGACTATTTATACCAGTTAACCATGAGTGCCTTTAATTAGCATTTCATGCAACTGGAACATGTTAAGAAAGTTGACACAAATCTGGCTGTGTTGGGAGATTCCATGTAAGTTTCATTATGGAACTTCTAAGAAATTACAGTTGCACAGGTACCCAGATCTCAGACTGAATCCCAGATGCCATAAATGCTGCAGACATCCAACATGTATGAAAATGACAAACTGTCATGTTAGGTCTTACTCAGCTGGGTGCCATCCAACTTGTCCACTTAGTTTCCCAAACCCCAAGTGCTTTGGGAAAGCTCATCCAGAAGCCTGCATGTGCATAGCCCTGGTGAACCTTGGGGAAGAACACCCTAGAAAAGAAACAGCAAGCCCTGGTTCATGGAGTAAGTGCTTAATGCTCACTAAGATGTTGACAGTTGGATAAAGTATTTTTGTGAATTGGTGCAAATGGTTTCATTTTCCCCATTCTTCATTTTAGACACCTTTGATGATTCAGAGACCTCATCAACATCCCAGATGAACTGATGCAAGCTGGCTATAGGAGACAATAGAGACGTAGATATATGTGTAGACCTATAGGGAAGCATCTCCAGTTAAATGCACTGATGAAGACAGCTGTGTGGGCCAAGCATCCTTTAATTCCTTTCCCAAGGAATGCCTGTATGACCGCAATAGAAGCTGGCCGTGCACCCTGAATGGACTCTGAGCAGCTCTGTAGGCTGCACTCTCTGCCCCTTCAGAACTGTGCGAGGTACGCACAGTATATGCAAGCTGTCATCTCGGTTTACATAATCAGACAGCATGCTCACATGTTGACCTCAACTTCAGAAACAATTCTAATTGTTTTGTCAAACTAAAACGAATGTTTAAACAGTGAAGTTTTATAACTTTTTGATGATTTATCACTTGGCAAAAATTTTTTCACTTTTTAGACAATGTAGATTTTTAAATTTCTGTTTTTGTATTTTTACAATGATTGTATTAGTCACCTAAGTTAGTAATGGGATTTACAATGTTCTCTGTGAATTCTTTAAAGGGCTCTCTTGGTGTCAGTTTATGTGCATTTTCAGGGGAATGCGTCTTGCAGTCAGAGGCTGCATATGCCCACAAGGTGCCTTTTCTTGGTAAATATATGCAGAGCTTTAAATATCTCCTGCCTAACAGAAAACCCTGGATCTGAACACCTGGAACATTACTAGCAGGGCCCTACTTCTTGTTGCTTATGCCAACCCAAATGTATAGAGTGCAGCCAGAGTGGCTAGTGAGCATGTCACCTGCCTGAAGACATCTCCTAGAGGCACTATTCATCTCTGTCTTCCTCTAGGATGAGGGGGAGGACTGAGTATGTGTGTCCTATAGCGTTGGCCATAATTGACTCTCTGCAAATAGTTTGCTTTGCACTTTGTCTATTCCCCCAAAGACACATGCTTCTGTCTTCATATTGAGCTGCTTCTCTTGGTGTAACTGTATTAACTTTTTCTTCAGTCTCCTACATTTGCACCATATATGCATACAGTCATGACCTGTCACTGACTGGGAGCATACATTTGCCTTGAGTCTCTTGGCACTCAGGGTTGTGATTGTGTCTCAGGTTTGTGACAACATGCAGTTGCTTGTGAGTTTTTACTGCAACCAGCCACTTTTCCTTACAGGAGCCTTGGCCAAGCTTTGGTGTTGTATTTGATGGTAGTTATCATCTTTAGGGTCCTGCATTTATATACAAGGTGATTCTTATATATTTTTTTTACATTTGTGTCCATAACAGGTTTTATAATTTTGATTTCATTCAGAATCAGATGTAAATATGACCTTTATTTTCATATGCTCTTTTTATAATATCTGTAGCACTAACACTTTTTTTGGGTCTTCTATTCGGTCATATTAAAAGGCAAAGCCTAGTTTGAAATCCCCTTAATGGGAAACCTGGCATCCTCTGCTTCCAAATCAAGATACAAAGTATAACCCAGAACAAAATAAAGAGCAAAATATTTCATGCAGAGTACGCTCATGGATTGTATTGAAATTTGAGGGGTTCTGAAATTACTGTAAATCCTCTTTTATTCCAGAAGGCCCCTCTGGATTTCATACATCCTCGGTGAAGAAAAGCCAGGCGTTACAACCTGCACTGAATGTTATTTTGTTTCTATTGGATTTTGGATATATTAAAATTACTGTCACTGTCACACTTACTGGCTGGATTCAGGCAAAATTCTCCAGATTAGGGACAGGAGCAGGAACTGGGGTTTCTGCTGCAGCAGAAGAAATCCCTTCCTGGGCAGTGGGTCCTGCGCATAGCACAGGGATGGCTATGGAAATAGGCCCCACCAAGGAATGTGGCCACACCACTCCACAGCATGGCACATGGGAGGTGAAAAGGGGGATGAAGTATGCAGAGGAGGTGGGGGCTGTTGCTTAAAATGCTACGTGTGATGGGGGAGGAGTAAGCTCAGAAGCAATCCAGGTGCAGTCTTCTGACTGATGTGCCAGTTCGGACCAAGCTAGTAGTCTCTTTGCCATAGGCAGCACGACTCAATGAGAAACACTGTCAGGATGTTTTGATGGAAAACCCTAGGCACAGGAGAGGGTGCTAGTACTAGAACAAGGAGTTGTTTTTCTCCATTCCAAGGGGCTAACCTTCTAAATATCCTAGGCAAATTCTGTTAAAAACAGAAATATTTGTCTGAAAAGAAAGAATTTAAAATAACTATGATGACACAGAATAACAAAGCATCTTCTACCTAAAAATATGTCATATATATTAATCGGGTTCAAAGACCTTTGTTTCTGAAATCAGTAAGAAGTAGTCAATGAACAAGTTTGCTTTATGTATAAGGCAAGAAGGCATCAGGTTACAGCTAATGCCTTCAAAGTCTCATACTGAATTAAAATAAATTGAGCCAAAAAGAGTTTGAGTACTATGACGACAAACCCATTCTGACATTTCTTTTGCTTGTATTTATAAGTGTGCACACACATCAATTAGACCACATGGGAAAGAAACAATGTTAGTAGATACTAACGAAATTCTTTGCCAAAAATGATCACTAGAAATACAGTAATTTATAGGGCAAATATACTTAAAGTAGTAGCAAAGCATGACAGCCTATATATGATATGAGATTGCATGTTGTTGATTCAGTTATAATTTTGCAGGTGTAGGAATGGATATATTATGTTGGCAGACACACTTGCAGCTCAGCTTGCAAAACAGAGTGACAAAGTCTGGGACTATACCATGAAAAGAGTCTTTCTGATGAATGCTACCCCAAGAGAATGGCTATTGGGAGGTGCACAGCGGACAGATTGGTCAAGCATATGATGGGAGCCTGAAAGACTAGATAATCCCTTGTGCCTAATTAAAGGAAAACATAACAAATAGGTCTTAGCTACTTTTCTCATTGCTACAACAAAAATACCCAACACCCAAAGTTAAAGGGGGAAAGGTTTATTCAGCTCAGACTTTGTAGAGGTTTCACTCCATAGTGGGCTGGTTGCAAGCACCGTGAGTGACAGAGAGGCATCACAGAGAAGAGACAGTTCATGGTGAGCAGAAGGTAGCAAAGCAAGCAGGGGGACAAGACAAGCCTCTTTCTGTCCCTGGTATCGTATCCAGGCTGCCAGGATTAGGGTAGTGCCAAACCAATCCATGAACTGAGTTCATAATCATCTACCCTTTATCTTAGCATGCTTAATCCTAGCTTTGCACCATGAATGAGTTATACACTGTAGATCCAGCTAGCTCTGAAAAAGCCCCATATATGGCTACAGGAGGATTTGGGGGGAAATATAGACACAAGCCACAGCAAAATACAATTTTGAAATATCAGGAATAGCAATGTTAATAAGCCAGTGCCCTGTAGCTTAGTTCTTCCTGGGATGACTTAATAGCAGAGCTGACCAGTGTCTACCATTCTGCTGGAATAATGCATGACAGTCCAGTAGTCCATAGGTTCTAGTTAGAAACTATGATTAAAAGTTTTTGTGTACTTATGAGCCCCAACCATTTTTACTAAGCAGTGATGAAATATTAGTTTAGGACCTTTTCATTTAACCTGGATTGGTCTTCCAACATTCAGAATTCAAGAATAAATTTGTGTGTCTTTCAAGCTGTATTTTGTGGGTATACCAGGAATAGGAAACTAATATGGGAAATTTCACTGAAGTTAAAATATAAAAGAGTTTCATGGGAAAAAGAAGTCCAAGCCAAGTGTATACTAATGGCATTTTAATGGCAGGGCATTGAGAAGTACCCACTTGGACTTCATATTATCTGAGAAGTAGGTCACACAGCATATAGTCAGAGAATTTTTTTTTTTTTTTTTGGTATTGAGAATCGAACTCAGGACCTTGTGCTTGCCAGACAGGCACTTGTGCTGCTGAGCTATATCCCTGGCC
Source organism: Chinchilla lanigera (assembly GCF_000276665.1). NCBI lineage: Eukaryota > Metazoa > Chordata > Mammalia > Rodentia > Chinchillidae > Chinchilla > Chinchilla lanigera. Next base: position 2,002,417 of record NW_004955469.1, on the reverse strand, counting down.
CCAGTCAGAGAGGTTTTGACTTACCTTTACCGCATGTGGTGAGGTTTTAGTGGCCCATCCAACCAGAACAGAGAACAAATGAGCAGGCGCATGCCAAGAATCCTGTGCCCTCCCCTGTGGCACTGGTCAGCCAGCTCTTCCTCTCTGTGGTTCTGGGTGATGCCCACATGCCCACAGTGGAATGGGAAACTGAATAGGGCAGCACACCACATCCCAAGATGCTTCTTATTTTAAAAAGTAGTAAACCTCATGTGCATAAATATTAACCAGTTACAAGACAAGAGAGAGCCCTACTCACATAGGAAAAAACCATAAGGCACTTAGGAAGAAACATTCAAATCTAATGAAGAAAACTATAAACATTACTTTATAGACACACATAAGTAGGCTTGGATAAATGAAGTTACTTGTTTTTGCTTAGAATAGCTAATCATCATCAAGATATCAGTTCTGCCTAAATTAATTTGGAAAACCATTATGATTCCAATTGAAAATATCAGATAGCTTTTTCTAAAATCAGACAAGTTGATGCTAAAATGTTGATGGAGAAGCAAACATGCAAGAAGAAAAATACTGCAAGTAAGACTTCTGAGGGCAGGGCTGACACACCTCCTACATATGTTGCAAGGCTTTGAAAATTAAAAAGCATGGTAATGATGTACAGATACACAGAAAAATCAATGGCAAGAACTAGGAACAGATGAAACAATGGCAATCTGGAATGTGATAGCAGATGGAATGGTGAGGAGCAGGTGGAGTGACATGGACAGTTTGGAGGTGGATAGAATGCATGTTGCAATTGTTAATATAACAATGTAGTTTCTGGTATCACTGGTATGAAGATGCAATTTCTAAACTACACTGTGGGGAAAAGAAGAAAGACATTTGGAAAATACAATTAGACCCATTTTTACAATGTATGTTTAGACACTAAAACTATACAAAAATGAAGTGAAACATTGGTAAATTCCTCCATAATTTGGGTATAAGGTTTGAATGGCTTTCTTTTTGGCCCATCCCTATACTTTCAATGTATCTGTTATTTGTTTTACGCACTTCTCTTATATGGAACATATAAACTAAGTCCTCAACTTATTAATGAGTTCCCTTCTGTTCATTTGTAAGTCTGACACTTTGTCAGGTCTTATACACCTTTGACACAAATATACAATGTAAAGCATAAAAATAGCATAAAAAAAGAAACACACACAAAAATACTGTGAATAAATTATTTTTCCTTTTACAGTTACCTTAAAATGCTAAGGGAGACACGTGAGCTACTTCTGTGAGTTGTTTGCATCTACATAGGAATGTTCATAATGCTGGGCCAGTTCATATCTGTGAAAGCTCACAATTTGAATGTTTGTCCATTGGGGAATTTAGTTTTATGATGCAATCCACAAAAATGTTTAATACATTAATTTATTCCATTTACATGTACTAGTGTAATGGTTATTAATATATAAAAATTAATATAAATACATATTTATATCATTTTTCATGCTGTATTTTAGTTTTCGTGCTTCCTTAAAATCCATTCCCTTAGATGGCTAGAGTACAGTATTAATTATTATTTTCCTTATCTATATGTTTAGATATGTAATGAATGGATTCATTGTGGGGAGTTGGTACAGTTATTCTGTCTCTATATCTTTTATTTGGCACATTTGATTAAAGATCTCAATATTAAATACTTAACATCTTAGAAATCACCTTCTATTAGCATTTTCCATGCATTTAATGTTGCATTTACTGAATTCTCTTCTTCAGAGATTCCAGTCATCTTTAGGTTAGATTGTGTCACCACTTTCTAATGGCTTTAATGTCTTAATCATTTTATCTTCCAAATTCATTGAGATTTTCCAACCTTTCCTATGTGACAGTAGTTCAGTTTTCAGCTCTGTTTATGCTGTTACATTCTGGTTCTAATTCACTATATTTCCCATAATATGTTGTTTTGGTCCTTAGTTTCTTTTCTTAACTCTAAAAGCTTTGAACTTTACTCTGTCATTTGAACACTTCACCTATGCATTAGGCTGACTTCTTTTTTAAAATTTTTCCCAGTGCATCTAAGTCATACAGAAACACAGGTTTCATTTTGGCATACAAGTCCATGCATGTTGCATACTGTGATTACCTCACTCCCATTGCTCCTCTCCCATTCCTCTCTCCTCTTCCTGACCCCCTTCCTCGTCTCTAATGCTCTTCCTTCTTCCCTGTCATCTTACATTTTTAAAACTTTTCCCTAATCGTCTTCTAGATTTCACAGATAGAGAAAACATACGACATTTGGCTTTCTGGGTCTGGCTTATTTTCATTTAACATAAGCTCCAGTTTTGTGTATTTTCATACAAGTGACATAATTTTGTCTGTCTGTGTGGCTAAAGTTTCATCCTGTATATGTGCCATATTTTCTCTATATATTCATCTGTGGATGGGCACTTGGGCTGTTTCTTCAATTTAGCTATCGTGAATTGTGTGACAATAAACAAGGGCATGCAGGCGTCACTAAAGTATGCTGTCTTGAATTCTTCCAGGAGTGTGCCAAGAGAGTAGTATAGCTAAGTGAAACTGCATCTATATTTCTAGTGTTTCAAGCAACTGCAGTACTGATTTCCATCATAGTGGTGTTAGTTTACGTTCCCATGAACAAAGTATAAGATTTCTTTTCCCTGAATTCTCACCTGCATTTATTCTCCTTCTTTGGGCATTCTTTTCCATTAGTGAATATTAATAAAAGAATAGCGAGGTTTGTTCTGGTATATTGGTATATCCAAGGAACATGGTTTAATTATTCTCAGTGTCCTTTTCCCTTACCTCCCCCCTTGATCCCTTTCTCCACTACTAAAGTCTACATTCTAGTTTCCTGTTAGTTATCCTTTACTTTATTCATTTATATATTTTAAATTTCTCATATAACAGAAAACATGTGATAATTACCTTTCTGAGTCTGGCTTATTTCACTTAACATGATGAACTTGAGTTCCATCCATTTTCCTATAAATGGATGATTTTGTTTGTCTTTATGGCTGAATAATATTCCATGTGTATAAACACATTTTCCTTATCCATTCACCTGGTTACACAGTTCTAGGCTGTTGTGCCACCATAAACAAAAGCAGGCACGTACCAATCTAGTATGTCTACTAACTCTTTCAGTAAATATCAAGGAGTGTCATTACTGGATCAAATGATATTTCTGTCTTCAGCCTGTAGAGGAATTTCCCCCTGCTAATTTCCACAGTGGTACTAGTTTTCATTCCTACCAACAATGTAGGAGGATTCCTTGCTCCCCAGCCCTGCATCCTTGCCCTGTTGATTTTTTTTTGTTTGTTTGTTTCTGGTGTGGGTTTTTTTCCCCCATATTCTTCATGACACCATTATGATGGGTGAGAGGGAATCTCAAAGTTGTTTTGGTTTGCATTTCCCTAATTTAGCCAGACATTTAATATTTTTCATGTACTTATTGGCCATTTGTACTTTTTATTTTATGGAAAAAAAGGTAAAATAACATTTCATAACAAAATAATAGTAGAATAACAATAGTTAATGCATTACATGTTGTTATCTTTAAAGTAGTTGCTCAGGATACAAGATATGGGCATAAAAATTTCTCCAGTCAATATTGGCACACACTTTTTGTACTTCTTCTGAGAAGTGCTTTTTTCAGTTCATTTGCCCATTTATTGGTTGGGTTAGTTGTTTTCTGTTTTTCAGAGTTCTTCATATAGTCTAGATATTTATCCTCTGTCAAGAGTATCTGGAAAAGACTTTCTCTTATTCTGTAGGCTGTATTTTTATTCTGTTAATTGTTTCCTTTACAGTACAGAAACTTTAAAATTTTATGTAATCCCATTTGTCCACTGTTGCTCTTATTTCCTGTGCTATTGGGAGGATTTCTTGATGAAGTTTTGTCCTATTGTGAAAAAAATAACATGCAAAATGGGAAATATTATTCTGATCATCTTTAGAAAATACAATGGAATACAGTATATTTAGTCATCAAACTTTTAGCAGTACAACACAATGCTTTTTAGTTGAATATGCATTTATTATCTGGAATTCTCTGTTATTTCTTTTACAAAAACCATGCATGACCTAATATCTCAAATCTCTTTAAAGCAGGATGAGAACCTAAAGGCACTTTGGAAGTAATCTGAATTCAGAATCTATTTGAGATTTTACCATTTTTCCTAATCTTTTTTGACTTACACCAAAATTGACAGAACTTTGTTAGCAGCTCAATTTGACTAAATCATTTATCATAAGAACAATTATTTTTGAACTGCTCTGTCACTAATTTATATTTTAATTAAATAACAAAAGGACAATAACAAGTGCAACTTACATAGTGTGAACAAACAATTTAAATTTGGCAAGCTTACAACCTGCCTAGTAGAAATAAAACTTACAGAGGGCAAGGAGGTCTGGGATGTGACTGGTGTGCAGAGCAGAGAGTGGAGCTGAGGAAATCTCTGAGGAGAGACTGAGACTGATGCCCAGGTTAGAGAGTGGTTCAGTGGAGGAAGAACTGAGTGGATGTTCTCTTATTGCATCCCCAAGCACTGAAAAGGCCCGAGATGATGTGAGGTCCTGCCACCACTCTGTGAGCCTGGGAGAGGGCCTAGGATCCATGAGCGGGTCTGAAACAGAAAGACAAGTGCAGGCAGAAAGATGGAGAATGACACCAAGCTAGGAGGCCTTCTGGCCTATGTACAATAGTAGGCAAGGAAATCTTGTGGAGGAAAGATGCAGGGGTGACCATGGTATTTTCCTGGCATTGAAGGAAGCAAGAGTTTGAGGTCCCTGGCAGAAGCTGATGAAGAATTCAAGAGTAGGGAGGTAGGTAAACTATCCCACATTTGCTTTCCCCCAGAAGATCCAAATGAAACTAAATACAAGTATATAAACAGATTCCAACAACCTCACACCCTCTCCCAATCTCTAGGTACACTTCTACCCATCTGCATACATACTCTCTCAAACTCACTCAACACTAGCCCTTTACCTCAGGGTAAAAATAATTCTAAGTCTGACTTCCTGTCTAGTTTTCACCTTCTCATATTTTTCTTACCTCCCTGTATTCCCACTGACAAAAGCCTTCTTTTTCCCTTCCTCTTTCCTTCTCCCTGCACTCCACATACTAGATGAACTGCAAATAGCAGTAATATGAATGGCCACAACTCCCCAGTTAACAGGCAAATTGGCAGAGCATCAAAAAGCAAACCCAATGCTCTGTTTCATTCAAGAGATTCATCTAATCCAAAGAGAAATTCATGGACTAAACATCAAATGATGAAAAACAATATTTCATGCATCAAGACCCCAAAAGCAAGCAAGGACAGCAGTTTAATTTTCAAAATAAACTACAAGCTAAAACTAATCATAAAAGACAAAGAAGGCAAATAAAGATGTACCCAGCTTCATAAAACAAAAACTATTGGACATAAACATCAAATAAACATGCAACACAATCATGATTGCAACACAATTACAATCACACCTCAGTGCCCTACTTTCACGAATATGCAGATGAAAAATTAACAAAGAAACATCAGAGATGAATGATACCTATAAACAAATTGAAATAATAGATACCTTTAGAGTGCTCTAAATCACCACAACATAATACACAGTCTTTTCCACAGCATGCAGAACTTTCTTCAAAGTTAAATAAATACTGGTCCATAAAGTGTGTTTAAATAAATATAAAAGAATTAAAATCATCCCATGTATACTATCAGATCATAGTACACTGAAACTAGAAGTTAATCATAGAAGAAACCACAAAAATTTTACAAACACCTGGAGTAACATCCCTCTAAACATTCAATAGGTCACAGAAAAAAAAAGGAAGAAATAAGCAACACTTTGAATCAAATGGTAATGCCAGCACAATATATCAGAATCTATTGTACACCGTGGAAGTAGTCTTGAGAGGGAAGTTTCTTGCTCTGAATGCTCACACTAGAAAAACAGAGTGAGCTCAAGTAAATAACCTAATGGTACACATCAATATACTAGGAAAAATAGAAGAGTCTAAGTCCAAACCTAGTACAATTGTTATGGTTTATACACTGTGTCAACTTAAAGCGTCTAGAAGCTTAACTAAGTAACTTAGCAGTTCTACATTCCCTGAGAAAAGGGCTCTAGGATGCTGTTCATTGTGCCAACTTGGGAAGTTTAAAAGTTCAACTAGGTGATTCAGCAGTGGCCCAGGATCCTCACTTTGTAAACATCTTCAGCTTGTGGAAGAGGAGGGTACAGAGATGATGTGGGTGTGGGTGGATAGCTTACATACAATATAAGGGAGGAAAAGAGGCTTGCTGCCCCTGCTTTGGCTCTTGCTGATTTTGCTGTCTTCTGCTGCCTTGAAATGTTGCCCCTGTACCATGCCATTCTGCCTTGGAGCCAGCTGATTATGAACTGAAACCACCACAAACTGGGAGCTAAATAAACCTTTCCTTCCTTAATTTTGGGTGTTTCCTTCCTTAATTTTGAGTATTTTGTCTCAGCAACAAGATAAAAGTAACCAAGGCAACAATGAAGGAAATAAAAATAATCAGAGTGGAAATTAATGAAATGGTGACAAGATATAAAGAATCAATGAATCAAAGAGCCTGTTCTTTCAAAGAATAAATAAAATAAACCTTTAGGCAAATTTACCAAGTAGGAAAAAAAGACTCATATATATACATAATTAGAAATGAAAAGATGAAATCACTAGAGACACAGCTAAAATCCAGAAGAGCATTAAAAACTACTATGCAAGAATGTACTCCAACAAATTGGAGAATCTTCAGGAATTCAGCAGATTCCTGCACACATGTGAATTATCAAAACTGAACTGAGAAGATGTAAAATCTCTGAAACATCCAATAATGGGCAATGAAATTGGGACAACAATAAAAACTTACAAACTAAGAAAAGCCCAAAACCTGATGGTTTCACCACTGAATTATACAAGGACTTCAGGGAAGATATAATACCAATACTCCTCAAACTTTTTAATGAAAAGGAAGAAGTACCCCCAAAGTCATTTTTGGAAACTACTCTTACTCTGATTGCAAAATCAAACAATAACCTAACTAAAAAAGAAAACAATAGGCCAATCTCTTTCATGAACATAGATACAAAAATCCTCATCCACATATTGACAAACGGAATACAACAAATCACCAAAAAGTTCATACATCATGACCAAGTAGGCTTCAACCCAGGAACATAAGGATGGTTCAACATATGAAAATCAACAAATGTAATACATCAAATAAACAGCAGCAAGGACAAAAATCACATGATCATTTCACCAGATGCAGAAAAATCCTGTGACAAAATCACACAGCCATTTATGATAAACCCCTGAAGAAAATAAGGACATAAAATCTTTATTGCAATTTGATAAAAGCTATGTATGACAAACCTACTACCAATATCAAGATAAATGGGGAGCTGAGCAGTTTCCCTCTAAAATCAGGAAGAAGACAAAGATGTCCACTATCACCACTCCTGTTCAACATAGTACTTGAAACGTTAGTCAGAACCATCAGGCAAGATAAAGAAATAAAAGAGATACATTTAGTGTGTGCCCTGCACCAAGTGAGCAAGTGCTCCAAGAGCGGCTGGTCCCATGGTTCAAGCCTGTACTTTACTCACACCGCAAGGGTTGCCAGCTGAAACTCATGGAGTGAGCCAGGTGTTTCCCATCTACTTCCTGAGGGCAGAGTGGGAGACCCAGGACCCCGCCACCATTACAGACTGAGTCTCTGCCCTCCCCACACCAGCTGCAGACAGGAGGTCCTCACTCAGAAGCCCCAGGGATTTCTCTAGCTGGGGGCGGCATGTGTGGCCTCTTCCTGAGTGCACCCTGCATCGAGTGAGTGAGTGCTCCAAAGGCTGCAGATCCAGCAGTTCGAGTCTGTGCTTTACTTTTACCCGGACCCCCTAGGAGTTCACAGCACAGGCAGTCTATGATTGCTCCCCTTATGGCTTGCATCTGGTTCCTGTATGTGTCCTGAATTGACTGGAGACACAGAATCAGGTGATTCACAAACTGTCTACCCTGAAGCTTGTGTCTGGGTTTTGCCTGTGCCCTGAACTGCCTGAGGACATAGGTCCACTGGACCGGTATTGTCACACCAGTGCAACCCAAGTCTGGAACATGCATGAGATCTGAACTGCAAGGGGATGCTGTACCAGAGGGTTGGCCATCAGCTGACATCAAGGCCCACGTCTGAGACTGGGGATAACTAGATACAAACCAACAACTGCCAGAAAACCAGAGACTAAGTAGCACTTCTCAGTGGTTACTCAGGGGCAAACCGAACCAACAGGAAAACTAGGGACACTAGTGGCCTTTGCTGTGCAGCTACTGAAGAGGGAAACTGAGCTTTCTGCATCCGGTAGCAAACATGACAACATGAAGGATTAAAACACAATCCCAGAACTCCACCCCAATCAGAACAAGTCCAAGAGATATCGACATAGTAGAACTTGGTAAATGCATGCCTGAAATAGCTGAAATGATTGCAATGGAAGTAAAGAAACAACTCCATAAAGCCATAGAAGAGATGAGATCAGAAATAATCTCTCAGGCAAAAAATGAAATGACAATAATAATGAAAGAACTGCTCAAAAAGTCTGAAGAAGAAACATATAAAAAATAGAAGAACAAAGGCAATGGAGAGAAGCCTTAAATGAAAAATATAGAAAGGACTTAGAACGCATGAACCAGATTCAAAGAGACTTCCAGGAAAACAAAGCTTCCACTGAAAGCTGCCAAAACTGCTTGGAATGAAGCTGAAGATAGAATCTCAGACTTTGAAGACAGCATGGCAGCTAACGACCGTGAAAGAAAGGATCTTGTAAAATCAACCAGGATCCAGGAAAAGTCAATTCAACAGCTGCAAGATGAGGCAAAGAGGAATAATGTATGACTTATAGGAGTCAATGAAACAGCAGGAGGCAACACAACTGACATAAAAGCATATTTGCAGAAATAATAGCGGAAAATTTCCCAAGTGTGGAAATAGAACCTGATATACAGTTAATGAGGCATATAGAACTCCAAACAACCACAAGCAAAATAAAACTACACCCAGACATATAATAGTCAAGTTCCCAGACCTCCAGCAAAAGAACAGAATACTAAAAGCTGCAAAGACAAAAGAGAAAAGAAAGAGATTACCTATAAAAGAAAGCCCATGAGAATCATGGCAGACTTCTCAGCACAAACCATCCAATCAAGAAGAGCTTGGACCAAAGTATTACAGGTCCTGATAAAAAACAGCTTCCAACCAAGACTGACGTACCCTACCAAACTATCCCTCAAATTCAATGGAGAAATAAAATATTTCCACAAAAGAACAATTGAAGAACTTCATGAGTATGAAGCCAGATTACAAAGAGTTCTAAAATATATTCTAGACAGAGAAAAATGTGACCACAATTTCAAGAACAACAGCAGAAAGGAAACATCAAGAAGAGCAAGCAAGTAAACAGGTAGATAAAGTAGAAAACCAACACAAGTAAATAACATGACAATGATAAATCAATACATATCGGTTATAACTATAAATGTAAATGGGTTCAATTCTCCAGTCAAAAGAAACAGACTGGCAGAGTGGACTAAAAAACAAAATCCAACCATATGCTGTATACAGGAAACACATTTTACTCAAAAGGAAATCTATAGATTAAAAGTCAAAGGATGGGAAACAATCCTCCATGCAACAGGAACCCAGAAAAAAGCAGGGGTAGCTATTTTGTTTGCAGACAATGTGAACTTCAAACTGACAACAATCAAAAGAGATAAAGAAGGTCACTACATACTAGTCAGGGGAAAACTGCAAGGGGATGAGATAACACTCATAAACATCTATGCACCAAATATCGGAGCTCCAAACTATATAAGACAAATCTTAATAGGCATGAAAACCCATATAATTAATAACACTATTGTAACAGGGGACCTCAACACCCCATTGACACAAAGAGACAGGTCATCTGGACAAAAAATCAGCAAGAAAGTAACAGATCTCAACAAAAGCTGCGAACAAATGGACTTAGTGGATGTCTACAGAGTGTTCCACCCCACAACATCAGGATACACATTTTCCTCAGATGCACATGGGTCTTTCTCTAAAATAGACCACATCCTAGCCCATTCAGCATACCTTCTGTAATGCAAAAGAATTCAAATTATTCTGTGCATATTATCTGACCACAGTGCCATGAAATTGGAAATTAACAACAAAAGGAACTCCAAAAACTCCATCAACACTTGGGAAATTAAACACAAACCTCCTGAACAACCAATGGGTTGCAGAAGAAATTAAAGAGGAAATTAAAAAATACCTACAAACAAATGAAAATGTAAGTACAACTTATTGGAATCTATGGGA
>NW_004955469.1:1977596-1990794 GCF_000276665.1 Chinchilla lanigera | reverse complement strand
AACAGACTGAGAGAGAAATTAAGGAAACCATACCTTTCACAATAACATCCAAGAAATTGAAATATTTAGGAATCCATCTAACAAAAGAAGTAAAAGATCTCTTCAATGAAAACTACAGTACTCTGAAAAAAGAGATTGAAGAAGATTTCAATAAATGGAAAAACATTCCTTGCTCATGGATAGGAAGAACCAACATGGTGAAAATGGCTGTAATCCCAAAACTGCTGAACAGATTCAATGCAATTCCCATTAAACTACCATTAGCATACCTCACATATCTGGAGAAAGTATGCCTTAAACTCATCTGAAACCAGAAGAGACCCAGAATAGCAAAAGTAATCCTGCACAACAAGGATAAGTCACGTGGAATCACAATCTCTGACCTGAAATGATACTACAAAGCTACTGTCATAAAATCAACCTGGTACTCACTAGAAAACAGACCTGAGGATCAGTGGAACAGACTGGAAGAGACAGGCATAACCAAAAACACACTAAGCCACCTAATCTTTGATAAAGAGGCCAAACAAACTCACTGGAGGAACGATAGCCTCCTTAATAAATGCTGCTGGAAAAATTGGCTTGATACCTGCCAAAGACTGAAAACAGACCCAAGTCTATCATCATGCACCAAACTCAAGTCAAAATGATTCACAGATCTCAGTTTTAAAACAGAAACACTCAATCTATTGGAAGAGAAAGTAGGTAAAAACCTTGAGGACAAAGGGGTAGGCAGAGAGTTTGTGAAGAAAAACCAAACTGCAAGTGAAACACTTGAAAGAATCAGCAACTGGGATCTCATCCTACTGAAAAGCACTGCACATCTAAAGAAATTACCAGCAGAGTAAAAAGAAACCCACAAACTTGGGAAAAATGTTAGCTGACTGTCCTTCAGACAAAAAGTTTCTATAACATACAAAGAATTAAAAAATATCAGCCCCCCCAATGCAAAGACCCAATCCAAAAATGGGCAGCTGAGATGAATACACACTTCTCAGATCATTAAATACAAATGGCAAATAAATACATGAGAAAATGTTCAACATCATTAGTCCCTCGAGAAATGCAAATTAAAACAACATTGAGATTCCACCTTACCCCAGTAAGAATGGCTAGCATTAAGAAATCAACCAATAACAAATGCTGGTGAGGCTGTGGAGAAATAGGAACGCTTTTCCACTGCTGGTGGGAATGCATACTGGTGAAACCACTGTGGAAATCCGTTTGGAGATTCCTCAGCAAACTAGGTCTAGAGGTCCTGTTCAACCCAGCTATTCCCCTTCTGGGTATTTTCCCAGAAGATCTAAAAACGTCATATCACAGTGATATATGTGCACCTATGTTCATAGCAGCACAATTTATAATTGCTAAATTGTGGAAACAATGCACATGTCCATCCACGAAGGATTGGATAAGAAAATTGTGGTACTTTTATATAATGGAATATTATTCAGCTATAAAGAAAGATAAACTGAGGCCTTTATAGGTAAATGGTCACAACTAGAGGCCATACGCATAAGTGGAATAAATCAGACCTGCATGTGCAAGCACCGCATTGTTTCACTAGTGTAAAACCTGACAGAGTTAATTTAAACTAGGAGGTATGATAGTCATTGTGAAATGATAGGAAAGTACTCAGGGGTAAAGGGCAACTGGGATGTGGGAAAAGGGAAGGGAAAGAAGGAGAAATTTTGTATGCATGTGTATACAGAATAGGTAACATAGTTGATCTACTGTCTTCTATTTCTTTGCTGAAAGAAACTGTCAGTGAGTCCTTGATTGATCAATATTGCATGTCTCTATCTGTTTTCATGAGAAACCACTTTGAAGATATCAACATGTAATACAAGGAGCATTGTTAATTTTGTACGACTTTGTTTGTAACTCTGTATTGTCTGTACTGTTCTTTTGCTATTTTGTAAGAGGTTGTCTGTCTGTTAATGTTTTCCTCCTTTATTTTTAAAATAAAAAAATAAAAAAGAGATACGTTTAAATAAGGAAGAACTCAAATTATCATTATTTGCACATGACATGGTCCTTTATATAGAAGACCAAAAAATTTCCCCCAAAGGTTCCTAGAATTAATATCAAATTTGGCACTGTAGGAGGATTCAAAATCAGCACAAAAATCAGCAATGTTCTTGTACATCAAGAATAGCTCACCAGGAAAGATATTAAGAAAACAATACCATTTGCAACAGTATTAAAATAGTTTATTTTTATTAAGCATTTAGGAATGAACATAAGCAAAGAAGTGAAAGACCTCTACAATGAAAACTACAGTACTCTGGAAAAGGAGATAAAAAAAGACATCAGAAAATGGAAAGACATCTGTTTTTCCTAGATGGGCAGAAAAAAATCTTTTCAAAATGTCCATATCACCAAAATGGACATATAGATTTAATGCAATCCCAATAAAAATACCATTCCTCACAGAACTAGAGAAAACAATCTTAAAATTTACATGAAACAGGAAGAAACCCCATATAGCACAAGCAATCCTGGATAACAAGAGCAAAACAGGAGACAGTACAATCTTGGAGTTATATATGAAGCTATGATGGTAAAAACAGCCTGGTATTGGCACAAAAACATTCATGTAGATCAGTAGAACGGAACTGAGGATGCAGAAATAATCCTGGACTCATTCAGCCATCTTATCTTCTACTAAGGGGCTAAAAACATACACTAGAGAAAAGACAGAATAAACAAATGGTGCTGGGAAAACCACCATCTATCCACATATATATAATAGAATATAATAAACTCTTGTCATTTCATTTCTCAGTATGTAGTGCCAAACATTGACTATCTTAACTCTCTTCATGTTGAATTAGTTTTTGGGGTAGGCAGGAGGCAGTGTGATACTGATCATGGGTGCCAGGCTGCCCATCTAGTAGTCTGGAAGAGGATAAGGGTTGTCATGCTGTCCTGACTCCTTAGGTGGCTTTGGGGCTGTCCAGATAAGCTGTGTCTTCTTTGGTGGCTGCTAATATATTGAAATTTCTTATAAATCTCCAGTTTGTGGAGGCTGCCTCCCTTTAGTCTGCGACAGCCTCATTCTAGGTAACCGCTATTGCATTCTTCATCCGGGATTCAGGGACGCAAAGAGTTTCAAAGGCAAGTTCCTCCTGCCTCTGAGTGGCATATGATTAATTCAGCCCTGAAGAATCTCTCTTCTTTACAGTAGAAACAAAATGCCATTGACTTAATTTCTTGAGGTGGGGCCTCTAGGGAAGGAACTACTGGACAGATGGACCTAGGAAGCCTATGATATATGAACCAAAAAATCCCTTCCTTGTGTGAAGTGCAGAGGCAATTTCTAAATGTAAGACATGTCTAGCACACTTGCTTTTCATTTTCTGATTCAGAACAGTTTAAATTTATGTTCATTTGGGAAAACAGCAGAGAATTCACTGAAACAGGAAACATGGAAAAGCACACTCTTGTACTTCTCCTATCCATGCAGACCTCTGAGATTGTGAACAAATCATAGCTCTGTGTCTCCATTTCCTCATCTATAAAACTCGGAGTTTGGTTAGGGTGGCGTTGAGGGGTTCATCCATCTGTGACATCTGCAAATTCCATGAAGCTATGTTTCTAGATGTCCATTTTAGGTGTAGCATTTGGTGGGTGGACAAAAGGGGACTTGCAGTCCTGCCGTGTAACTTTGGATGATGTGTTGTCCACTTAGACCTTATTTACTTCTCTGAACAGCTCTAGTAGTCCTTCCCAACTTAGCAGTTGCCTGAATCTTGAGCTCTGCTCAGCTCTCTGTGTGTGTGTGTGCTCGTGCGCGTACCATTTGAATGTTTCTGTTATATATCTTAGTTACCATGCAAACTTGGCTCACTGGGGCCTGAAACAAACCCCAAACACCTCCTTACATACTTGCTTTATGACATTTTATTTGAATGCCAATGTAACAAGTTTATAGTAAATGGAGGATATGGCAGGAGACTAAAATAACACCATGGTCTTTGAACACTCTAATCTGAGTTTAATAATTTTAAGATTTTTAGACATTTGTAACTCAACCTATGGGCATAATCTAGTAGTAATGGTACTTGGGTAAAGATGTTATGCATGGAGCTCAAAAAGATTGTACTGGGTCAAATGACACAGTGGTTCCAAAGGAAACTAAATCTTTTTAAAACCCTCAAACATCAGTTTAAACTGTTAACTTTAATTTTATTTTAAATTCATGTTAAAGTAATTGCATCAAGCTGGGATTAGGCACTGTCCCTGACTCTCTTTCTACAGAGTTAACCATTTCATGTGTCAGAAGTATAAACAGATTTATTTTGAAAGGCAGAGAGGTTAAAACTGAGCCAGTGGTTTCTGCCTCCTGTGGCTTTACAAAAGCAATAGCCCTAGGTGCTCCACCCTTAGCCTGAACATCTCTCACCCATCTCCCCATCTGCTAAAAGACGGAGCATTCATCTGAGCAAATAACCAAATGAAAAACCCCAAAACAGTAACCACATCCTTGAACAAAGTGATATTTTAGCTAGTACCTCACTCATCAGTGAGTGCTGGGGTTGATGGTATTCTGAGCCAAGGACTCTTAGAAGATTCAGGCTGAGGAAATGGAGAGAGCCCTGGGCAGAAAGCCGCCTGGACTAGAATTCCAGTGCCTGCTTGGACTCCAGCATGCTAAGTCTAGAAGGTTTATCACTTCTGGTCTCAGTATTCGAAACCACCATACCATTAAGAGTTCATATGAAATCTCTGGGCTCCCGCCAAAGTTTGATCTTCTGTAATTTTTCATTTCACAAAGCTCCCTGGAAGTGAGTATAGAGACGGTTAGAGTGGTTCTTTCCTGTGACCCCAAATGTGGCCATTTCAGAAAGTGGTCAGGAAGTGCTCAAGTGTCTTGACTTGGGCAGTCTCCAGCTGTGCTGGGGAAGTATCTATGTTATCATATAAGAAAAGTAAGGATATAAAGGGAGGTCTGTAATCCACCTTTTCTTGACAAAATAATACTCCAGATTCCCACCTACAAAGGAGACACTGAACTGTCAGGAAGGGCAAAGACCTTTCTGCAGAAGAGCTATTGCAGGTCAGCTTCATTAAGGTCAGGTGCCAGGAAGATAGAGGACAGCAATAGTTAAGGTAAGTCCAGGAGGAAGTCAGGGCTGAATCGTCAAGTAACAGTGCAAGTCAGGATAGAAGTAGTTCATGATCTTGGCCATTTAAAACCAGGCCAACATCAGTTCTCATTGAAGGCGGAGTCCTTTATTCCATGTGCATCCACTCTGCTGGTTCAGGTTGCACAGTGCAGATGAATAAGCTGCATTCCAGAAAAGGGTCAGAACACCAGTGTCTGCACTCCATACTACAAGTAAGCATCAACCTGTGCTGAATGCAGGCTGCTTGTTGGAAACCAAGCATCTACCATTCCACCTGGAAGAATTCCCACATGACTTCCTTTTATGCTTCAAAATTTAAGTGCCCAAATGTCACTTTAGAGTTGCTGAGATTCAAACTTCATGAAGAATACAAAGTATTTGGTTTTATTTTTTTCAGCACAAACATAAGGATTTGAATTGGTAACATTTCCATGCTGTGGTCTTCAACTTTATTTTCTCAACTTTTCTTCAGCTAAATATAAGAAAATCACCTCTTACATAGTTTAATATTTATTTTTAAGTAGAGAGAAATGAAATATTGTTATAAATAGAGATTTCAAAGCACATACACATTAAAATGATAAAATTTAAATGGTGGATGTTCATGATAGTCTTTTTTGTTAGTGTATGTTTGTGATACATAATACATACACTCATCATGGGAATTTTCCCACAACCTATCCCATCTCGATCCTTTCTACTTTCCCTTCCCCGCTTTCCCCACCATTACTGTCACCCCCACCCCCATGGTCATGATGTCTGTGAACTGACACATATTTCATTTATCTATGTAGCTAGCTAAAAACACCATTTGTGCAAAAAAAATTATTAAAATTAGCATTTATTTAGATTTATTTAATGAAGTATAGTAATTTATTTAGGTAAACTCTTCTACCCATGTTAAGATAGTTAACACTTGTTCCTCAGTGATGTTCCTGACTTTGTCATGGGTTTATTGGTATTTCTGCTCCTGAGAGGAGGTTTGGCATTAGAGAATGCTTTCCTGTATGAGTCCCTGTCATGAAAACACTATTGGAACTTTGCTTAAACAGTGATGACTTTAAGTGATGAGTTCATAGATTTATTTAATTTTATTCTTTACTGTAGAGATTATATATCTTAAAGATTTCAAGCATTTTCTATTCCTCCTGGAAAGTTCAAGAAAGGTGATGATCCTCTCTGAAAAAGTGAGTAAAAATTTTGGGTAACAAGCTTCCTGACACCGGGCCTTCGCCTGCAGGTTACCCAGGGCACAACAAGCTCAGTTTTGAGTGGTGGTGGGGAAGGAGACAGGGAGTTTTCTGCCCTCAGAGAACTTTAAGTCCAATTGTGATATAAGACACTATCCCAAAACAGTAAAAACTAAAAGCATTACTTCTATGTGGGGTGCAAAATATCCCCAGAAGAAACCCCCACTTCGACCCCATATCCAGTGTGTCTACATTAATTTATGTTCTTTTAAAAGAGTGGGATAAGACAATCAGTGTTTCCCAGACCCATAAAGAGCAGTTTTAGAATTTTCCTTATTTTCTTTCAACTATCCTGGATATAAGACAAAAGGGGCAAGGATTGTAACGGTCTGCTTTATGTGTGAGTTTTCTGGGCCACTGGGTTTTGAGGAATTTGGTCAGATGTGATCCTGGGAGTGTCTGTGTGGAGCCTTCTGACTGAGGCTAACACTTGAAGCCAAACAGGGTAAAGCAAATCGTCTTCCCTAACTTGGGCGTGGCTCAGCCAATCACCTTTATGGTGTAGAGGGCTGAGTAAGGAAGAATTCCTCCTGCCTGGCTGCTTGAGCTGGGACAGGGGTCTTTTCCTGATTTCAGACTCAAATGATAAGATTGCTCTTTTTCAAGTTTTATTTTTATTAGTCGATGTTTTTGCAGTGCATTATGAATACATTCATCTTGGGGAGTTGATACACAAACATATCTCATCATGATTCTTTCTACATTCCCTTCCCCTTCCCCTCCTTCTACCTCTTGGCACTTTTAAGTCCCAAGTCTGCTGGCTTTTAGACTTCATGATACCAGAGTTCTCTTGATTTTCAGGCTTTTGGACTCAAACTGCAGATATAATACCTGCTCTCCTGGATCTCCAGCTTGCTGGCTCCACATATTGGGACCTGTCAGCCTCCTTCATTCTGTGAACCAATTCCTTACTGTGAGAAGGCATTTGTTCAGTTTCTCCAGAGAGCCCAGACTAATCCAGGAGTGTTTGTCTCTACTTTGTCAGTGTCCAAAGTACCTGTTAGATATTTGAGCAAAAAAAGTGTGAGAGACATAAGTGTCTGTCTCTACAAATACACAATTAATCTCAATGTGGGCTGAATTTTGTAGCTGCCCTCTATGGGCTTCCCACATTGCAAATGTCATTTCTGTCAGTCTCCAAATGTCACTGCTTAGAGGATGTGACCACTGCCCCCCACCATGGGCCCACAGGTTGGTGTCAGGAATGCCTGCAACTCCAAGTGCTGCACAAACCCCTCTTCTCAGCCATCAAGCTCCCTTTGCCCAATTTTAACAAGTACTGCCCTTACTTATCAAGACCTTTTGGAATCCCTCACTGTCCCCATGCTAACTCAGGCCTCTCTTTATGTTCCCCACTCAAGGCACTTTGCCTAAAACCTCATGAAAGGCCAGGTACCACCTGCCTGCAATCCCAGCTCCTCAGGAGGCCGAACGAAGAGGACTGCAAGTTCAAGGCAAGCCTGGGCAACTTAGTAAGACCCTGGGTCAAAACTAAAGAAAAGAAGGTCAGCCATGGGATATAGTTCAGTGGCAGAGTGCTTGCTTAGCATGCTGAAGACATTGGATTCAACCCTAAGCAACACACAACTCTTGACGGATAACACTACTGCTTATGTGTTTCTCTAAGATTCATTCTGGAACTTCATACTTTGTACAATGGTATTAAGAGGCGAAGGCATTAGAAGGTCATTAGGCCTGGAGGGCTCCACTCAGAAGAAAGCAGAAAAGATTTGCCTTCTATTTCTTCTACTTCAACCTACCAAAGGGTGCAACAACCTGGCGTCTTCTTGCAAGCAGAAAAAAAGCCCTCAGGAGGAGCTGATTTTCTTGCATTTTGATATTGCATTTACTAGAACTATGAGAAATAAATTTCTGTTGTTTATGGAGTACCTGCCTGTGGTCTTTTGTTAGGACAACACAAATGGACTAAGGTACAGGCAGTGCAGAGGTGGAAACTCCCAGATCTTCCAGTCGTACAAGCTGGCCACATACCAGGCCCTTGGTAGCGTCACCAACAAACTCCTTCCCAGTAGACAGGGTCCCTCCTGAGGAGGAACCAAGGCTGTTCAGCCTTCAGCATCTCCTCCAGATTCAAGTCCTAGGTGGAGGGTGGCATTTCAGTCATTGTGGATACAGTCTCTAAGAGAGAAGCAAGCTTCAGCATCTGAACTTGCAGTAAAAATTACAACCACTTATGGAGAAATTATTAGTTGCAAAAGAGATGGGTACCAACTGTTCAAAGAATTCATTTGGTCAACTAGAGTAGGTGTCCATTTGGAAGAGCCTGAAGCTTCTATGATTTGGGAGGCTTTTCTTGAAGAAAAAGAACTCAAATTTCAAAAACAAAATGGCGAATGACAGTGAATCTAGCCTGATTTTTAAAAATTCATAAAAAACCACATATTTTTACAAGTTCAAATCCACAATATCATAAAATACTGGAAATCACAATTTTTGAAATAATTAATGGCCTGATACATGACTGTAGTGGACTTTTCCTATATTTTTAGGTACATACTCTGATCACTTGTCATACAATAAAAAGCAACTTTTACAAATAGAAGGATAATTTAGCCTTTCTTCCAAAAGTGTGTTTTTGTCATTGATAATTGACGAAATTTTATTTCATTGTTATATTTGCTGTAGGTAGTATTTGTTACAGTTTATGTCTGGATAGCCTCCTAATGCTGTATGTGATCATGAATGGGACCTTTGGAAGGTGACTGGATTATAGGGATTTATAGCTGATATGCTACAAGGTCTGATCAGAAGAGACAGGTAATTGGGCTTGAAATAATTTCTGTCTCTCCTCAGCTCTGCCCTTCACTCTCTGTTTTCTGTCTTCTTGTGGTGAACTGCTCTCCACTGCCATCCTTTCTATCAAACTGTCCTGACTTGGAGCTAGACAACTATGGACTGAAACATGAGTCAAAATAAACCTCTCCTTGTTTAAATTACAAGTGTTGGGTATTTTGTCCTAGTGGTGAAGAAATTAACTAAGAGTTTGTTACTGAGAGTAGGTTGTTACAGTAACACTACATGACCATGGGGTAACTGGCTCAAAAGAGGAATTTGGAAACATTTGGAGATGGCCTCAGAAGAAGCATTTCTAGAATGCTATAAGTGAGCTTGGTGAGAGATGACTATCAGAACTCAGAAGACCAGAATTTTGACAGTTATGCAGCTGATAGAGACCAGGCTCAAGAGGTTTTTTGGGGTGGATCATGTGTTTTACACTCTGGTGGGGAATATGTCTGTATTTTGCTCATGTCCTGAGACTTTGGTTTGCAGGGTACTGAGATCAAGGAAGGTGGACTAATTAATCTGTGGAGGAAATTACAAAGCAGTCCAGTGTTCAGGCTGTAGCATGGATACTGCTTTTAGCCAGGTTTATAATAAAAGTCAAGAGAAGTAGGAACAGCTGAAAAAAGTTTAGAGTTTGGCTAGAAAGGCGGCTCCATTAAAGTTGGGGGCTGCAAAATTGAAGCAGATGAAAATTTAGATGGCAAAGAGATTAGTATTGAAAGGAAAATGACCAATCATGACACATGCCTATAATCACAGTACTTAGGAGGCTGAGGTAGGGAGATCTCCAAGAGTTCAAAGCCAGCCTGAGCTATATGATGAGTTTGAGGCCAATCTGGCCTATACAGTGAGAAACTCTCTGGAAAAAAAATAAACCCAGAAATAAACAAATAATTAATTAATTTTAAAAAGGAAACCAAATACTTTGGATCAGGACAATAGGAAATATAACTTGAAGGATCACAGGAAACAGTAAGGCCTCACCCTTTGCAGGTTCAAAATTACAAAAGTAAGAAAAAGATGTTGATTTGAGAAGACAGCCCCAGAGTATATGCTTAAGAAAAGTCTCTCATTGCTGAGACAAAATACCTGACACCCAAAATTAAGGAGGAAAGGTTTATTTAGCTCACAGTTCGTGGAGGTTTCAGTACATAATCAGCTGGCTCCAAAGCAGGGTGGCATGGGACAGGGGCAACAGTTCAAGGTGGCAGAAGATGGCAAAAGCAACAAGAGCCAAGGAGGGCGGTAAGTTTCTTTTCCTCCCTTACATTGTGTGCAGGCTACCTGCCCCCGGCTGGGGTGTAGCCCTCACACCATCTCCCTGCTGTCCTCTTGCACAGGATGATGATGTTTACAAAGTGAGGACCCTGGCCCCCTGCTGAGTTACTTAGTCAAGCTTCTCTATTTCTCCAACTGATACAATGTATCAACCATTACAGCCTGCATCTTGAGAAGGGCCACTTAGGGTATTAGTTCCCTGGGATTCACTTCACAGTATTCAGCCAACCAGGCACTCAGAAACCTCTGCAGTCATGGTTCAAAGGGGCGTAGCTACTCCTGAAGCTGGCAGCAGGCCTTGGCATCAAGTACAACTGAAGAGTTGCGAAGTCAGAAAGGCTTCTTTGAAACTCTGTATCATTTTTATTGTTTTTGTGTTCTTTTATTTTGTCTATGTTATTGTTATTTTGTTATTTTTTAAAATTCTCTTTAAAATAAAAAAATAAAAGAAAGTCTTCTACCCAGATTTCTGAAGAAGGCCAGGGACATCAGGCACTTGTCCCTGAAAAAACAGTGAAAGAAGCCGTGAGAGTGAAGTTTAAGCGCAGCCGGGACCCCAGGAAGTTGATGAAGCCAGGAATGCGGAACATCTGAAGAAAGCCAGGAGTTAGCAAAGCCAGCCCAAGGAAAAAGCAATGAGACCTACAACCACCAGCAGTGCCATACAGGCAGGGCCACCCAAGCCCTTTGGAGCTCACCTCTTGCCATGCCTTGCCCCAGGTGCTAGACAGGGAACTGTGGAATTTAATATTTGCCCTGCTAGATTTCAGTCTTGCTTTGCTCCCACTGATTTCTGTCCTTCTATTTCTCCCTATTAAAATGGGAATGCTTATCCTTTGGCATTGTATGTTAGAAGTGTTTAACTTTCTTTTGATTTTTACAGAGGCTCACAGCTAAGAATTTGTTTTGAGTCTCAGAGGAGACTTAGGACTTGAACTTTTCAACGATGCTGAAACGTTAGAACTTTGTCAACTTTTCAAAGATGAACTAAATGTGTTTTGCATAAAGGATACATGAGTCTTTTGGGAGCCAGGAGCAGAATGTTATGGTTTAGATCTAGATGTCTCCCAAGAGCTTCATGTGTTCACAGGTGAACTTCTTAAAGGTGATTGGATTATGAGAGTTTATATATGAGTTGCTATCAAGAGATGGGAGTCTGGTTAGAAGAGACAGGTCACTGGAGATGTGGCCTGGAAGCTTTTCTCTCCCTCCCCCAGCTCCTCATTTAATCCCAGACCATGAGTAACTTTTCTCCACCATGTACCTCTGCCATACTGTCCTGACTTAGACCCAGACATGTATGGACTGAAATGTGAGCTATAAAAACCCTTTCCTCCTTTAAACTGTGGGTACTGCGTATTGTCTCCATGTCTTAGCTACTTTCTTGTTTGCTGGGACAAAATGCCTGACACCAGCAAGTTAAAGGAGGAAAAGTTTATTTTAGTCTCACAGTTTATAGAGGTTCAACTCTATAGTCAGCTGGCTCCAAGGAAGGTTAGCATGGCAGGGAGGCACTGCAGAGGAGAAACAGTCCATAGCAGGGGTGGCAGGAAGCAGCAAAGGAGCTTCCCTTATTCTTTTACCCCATCCAGGTTATAAGCCCTTTGGTTGGTGCCACCCATTCCCAGTGTAGGCCTTCCCATTATCCACATTAGAACTCTGCTAAACCAGTCATTGGACTAATTTAGTTGTGACATGCTCTTAATCCATATTCACAAACCCTAGGTCTAACAACCTCTGAAAAGCCCACCTATGACTGCATGAGGCTTTGGGGGAAAATCTAGATACAAGTCATAACACGCAGTGATGAAGAAAGTGAGTAAGACATACTGTACATTTTTAAGATTTATAAAATCCTCTGTCAAGTGTCTTTCATACAAAAGCTGTGAGTTTGAGGGTTTTCCATAGACTAGTTTATAGCTCTGGACACATTCTTTTTGCTACTCACTTCTGCTGGTGTCACTTCAGATATATTGATATCCCAATAATGTCTCTGGTCTTTACCTTCATGTTATTATGTCTGTCTGCTGTGCAGAGTGGATATAGGAATCTTCCTGGAAGCCTTCCCTTCATGAAAGAATGTGTGATCCAGAGAAAATCATCCAAAAAGAAGCAACAATTTTAACTAATCTCAGACATGTAGCTTCTTCAAAACGTGCACCACATAAGACAACATTGCACATGGCCGGGGCTCCTGCCAGGATCTTGAAAAAAACTGAACAAGTGAGGGACTGAAGCTACGGCTTCTTAGTTTTGTTGTAAATCTCTGCTTAGACTGGGCACTTCACCAATCCCTGCCTTCAGGCTTATCATTTGTTCCTTATCTGCAACCTGCATCCCTGAGTTTGATATCACCTTGTCCCAGAAATCCCTTTCTGGGGTCACCCCAACTGAGTTAGGTGCTTGCCCTTTGTCCTCCAAAAGCACCTGGCCTCCCCTTTTATAATCCACTCTGAATTGCTATGCCTATCTGCTAGTCCCACTCCCCAAGGATAGGCAATGTGTTTCCTTTACCTCTGCCCATCCTGGGATGCACGAAGGGTTTGGGTCAGCTCTGGCAGCCATGGTGGGATACCAGACTGTGCTCACTGTTCTGGAGGCTGAAAACCTGAGATCAATGGCCTGGCAAAGCATCTTTTGGGGAAGGCTTCTTCCTAACCAGTGCACATGGCCTTACCTTGGAGAGAGAGAGAGAGAGAGAGAGAGAGAGAGAGAGAGAGAGAGAGAGAGAGA
>NW_004955469.1:1970815-1977496 GCF_000276665.1 Chinchilla lanigera | reverse complement strand
AGGAGACACAGAGAGACAGCGAAAGAGAAAGGACTCTGGTGTCTGTCTGTATAAGGACATGAATCCCACATTTTGGGCCTCTGCTCATGACTGATCTAAACCTAATTATCCCCTGCTCTGGTTTGGACTAGCTTTGTCCCTGCCAAAATTCATGCTGCCTCCATCACGACCACTCCTGGGATGGAGTAATGCAGGTTGCACTGAGTGGGTCAGGTCTTTCAAGACTGGGCTCCTGAGAGTGTGTTGTTACATAAATGGGTGAGAGATTGAGCCCAGCCTCTCTGTCTCTCTTGTTTCCTCCCTTGCTGTGTAACCAATCTCCTTTGCAAGCCCCACTGCTGCTTCTGCTTCTCCATCATGTGTGGTGCACCCAGAAGCTCTCCCCAGACTCCAGTGTTATGCTGTTTGGATTTTCCAGCCACTGGAAGCATGCATCAAATGAGCCTCTTTTCTTTAAGTGTTGCACAGTATTGGCTATTCTGATACAGCTGCATAGTGTGCACTAAGACATTTCCCAAGACCCTATCTCCAAACACCATTATATTGGGCTTAGAGCATCAGCATGAATTTCAGTAGAAGATGTTATTCAGTCCATGGCACATACTATCTGGTATTCAGTGACACTTGTTAACTACACATTGAGCAAGTGAAAGCAACAGCTTTTCTGGTTGTTTGGCTCAACCAGCATGATGATGTTGTCTTGGTTTCAGGCCCCTTGATAAAGGCTTAGGCAGTGACTACTCTTGCTATTTATTTATTTATTTATTTATTTATTTATTTATTTATTTATGGTTTTGGTACCAGGAATCAAACTTAGGACCTTGAGCTTGCCAGGAAAGCACTTGTGCTGCTGAGCTGTAACCCTAACCCTACTCATTCAATTTGAACTTGACCTCTATCTCTGGAATCCACTCTTTCCAAACCTGTTTGGATTTTTGCAATTGTACCCTGTCTTGCCACCTGAAGGTAGCCAGGGTCTGGGAAGTAAGAATGTCTACAACTCTCCTTCTGTTCACTGCCCTTTGCTCTTGCACACATTGTAATGTGCACAATATTGTCACATACATCTCATTTTATCTTCCCAGTAAAGTTGGTGATGCAGTACAGCAAGAATTATTGTGTCTTATTACAGAGAAGGAGACAGGAGGTAGAGAAGGGGAAAGCAGAGAGGAGAAAGGAGCTGGGAAGGGAGAAAAACTCAGAGTTGAAATTACTTAGCTACATCACCACAGGACCTGGTAGTGGGATGTGAACTTTGTAAATCCCAGTCCAAGACTCTTTTCCCTGTACAACAAGACAATGAAGCCTTGCATGGGGCACAGTTCATGGCCAGAACATCATGAAGGAAGCTGAGAAAACAGAGGGGCTGATGAAGCTTTGCAGAGGAGGTGGGATCATGTTGAGCCTTATGCTTTGGAGGGGGTTTGGATGGGGCACACTCATACAGCAGTGAGCTCATGCAGCAGTTGGAGAATGTTGGAGTGCCTCCTGGGCACCCACCTCCTGCACCCAGCGCCTTGCCTTACCTAGGAGAGGAACTCACAAACACATCAGCACAGCAAACTAGCTGGAGTGCAAAGTTTACCTTCAAGTGAACAGATGTTTAAGCTGCCTACAACTTCCGTTTGCCCAAGGTGTGAGTCCGTGGTGGAGTGCTCTCCACTAGCTTCCTAGGGCTGCTGTGTGTGTGCAATGTGCATGTTTCTGGGTGTTCAACAGCAGCATTTACAATGCATCTCCAAGGAAGATGGAGCAATGCAATCTGCAGCAATCACTGGGGCTCCCCCAGGAACACAGAATTGCCTCCAAGAGCACTAAGACATTGAGTCCCCTTGGGAAGTCCCCCTATAGCCTAGCCTTCCTGGTTTCTTGGTAAAAGACCTAATAAATCTGCACACTCAGCCAGGCTTCATAATGGAATGATTACATGTGTTTTGTGTGTCACAGACTTGACAGAAAGATTATACAGCACAGTGAGGCAATCTTTGGGGTTTTGGCAGGGGACAAAGAAGATAAATATGTGTCCAGGGGAGAAAAAAATGGCAGCTCATGGAATTACTGCCTTGATGTCACTCAATCATTCAGCAAAAAAGTATTAAGTTTAGGTCAACAAACATTTATCAAGTGCCTGTGAGACAGGCATTGTGTTACACACAGTGAATATTGAGGCACAAAAGACACATCATTTATCTTTTTTGTTTATGGAGAGGTCCACTGGAAGAGACAGGATGTAGGAGATGGCATATGCATAATGAGGCAATGTTAGGAGTTGAGACAGTGGACAATGGAGATACACAGAAGAACACTTGGCTCAGCCAGGGGCATCAGAGGAGCTTCTGTGGAGGAAGGGAAGGGTTGACAAGGGTGAAAGTGGAGGAGAGCTCCAAGTTGAGGAAGTAACATAAGCAAAAGCATAGCAATGGCATGAAGATGCTGGTAGATGTGAATTTGGGAGGTTGGGGAGGGAGGAGATGGGCATGGACAAAAGGAGTTAGGTGGAAGAAGCTTTGATTACTGGAGTGAGAGCAAAAATTGGTAAGAGCTGAGAGGGAGTCAAAGAAACGTTATAGACAGTTTCCCATTTAAAGATGCTTCTGGTGTTACAGCGATATAAGGCTCCCTTATGAAAAATGCAAGCCCAGTAAGTAAGTGGCCAGTGCCAAGGTGAGGTGGAGAGTTTCAATGGTGTGAGTTGGCAAAAGCCAGAAGGTGTGAGCTGGGAAAGGTTTCGAGGAGGTAGTGATTTCTACAGCAGAAGAGGGGACATTGTATGAACAGGTAGAAAAGCAGATGTCACCCCATGAGAAGGGAGCGTGTGGATCCCAGGCCTGGAGTTGCCATTAAATCTAGTTACTGCAGGATTGCACAGGTACCGAGACCCTACTGTGAACACCATTCAGCATCAAAGCTACTAGAGTATCTGTATATAAAACAAATGAGAGGAGTCTCCCACCTCTAAAACTCAGCCTGACAAGAAAGCACGAAGCTGGCACTCAAGGGCTGATGGTGAGATCACTGGGGAGAGAGGATGGGCGGTGCTCGTGCAGCTCCAATACTAAGTTGATTCAAGAAGCTCCTTGGCTTTAAACAATCAAGGGCTTTGGGTCAAAGAGAAACTACAGAAATCTATAGCAAGAACCCTAAAAGAGACAGGTATTTAGAGTCCATTCCCCATGGCCTATGAAAAAGGACAATTAGGGGCTGGGGATTTAGCTCAGCAGCACAGCACCTGCCTGGCAAGTGTGAGGTTGTGAGTTCGATTCCTGGTACCGGAACCCCCCCCCCAAAAAGGACAACTAAACCTAAAGTGACAATTGACCAAGGATGTTTCATCTGAGTCAAACAGTAAACATGAAATGATGCCAGAAAAAATAGGACAAATGCAGATAGGTATAGTAAATGGAAGCATAGTCTCTGTAATATACAGGATAGAGCCAAGAAAACAGAAACCACACAAGGCATTTCAACAGAGAGAATTTAATATAGAAAGCAGGTTGACTGGGTGAGGGAGATTGAGGAAACGATATTGGTGCACTAGAATGAGAGTGGGAAACACAGGCAAAGGTTGGGGTTGTTGGAAACTATTCCTGCTTTCATGCTCATTCTGAAAGGTATTGAGCTAAAACTTAAAGTTTGTGATGTGGAGGCTCAGCGTTCTGGGACAGGGCATCACCCAGCTGGCACGGCATCACCCCAGGTGTGATGACACCATGTGGAGGATGCAGGAAGAAGCTGGAGACCAGAACCCCTTGGACTCTGGGGGAAGAGCCGTAGTTGGAGCAACCCTGACAGAAACAGAAGCAAGAGGTCCTGCTCTCCCGAAGTCCTCTCTGCTGGAAAGTCTAGCACACAGCTAGGTGACTGAGGAGAATGGAGTTCCTGGGGCTCCAGCCCCAGCATGGCAGAGAAGAGGATGTGAAGCTGGCCCAAAGCAAGCAGCCTGGTGTAGTTATGGGTAGGGCCACTCTAACTCTGCTCACACCGTCAGGCTTGAAAACTATCCTATGTTTGGTCTGATGAAGGAATTTTCGCCGAAGACTGCTTAGCTCAAGAATAATAAAAGCTGCACTAATAAAAATAAAACTTTTAAAAGGATAGTAAAAGTACATTTTAGTCCCTGTAAAAGGACAGAGCATTTATCATTATTCTCTATGCCACATATCTATTCTCTATGCTGTTTATAAATGTCATTTCCTTACAATAATTCAAGGGAACAAGTGTTTGTCCCATTTTGCAGATGAGGAAATGGGCATTTCAAGGGGAGAAACAGCTTGTCCAAGACCAAGGAGCTAATAGAAGTGAGGTCAGAACTAGCAGGCAGTCCTGTGGGATCCCAAAGCCCAGCCTTCCCAGAACCCCTTGCCTTTTGGAGAGAGGAGGAGGCTGCTTCCTCATGGCAGAGACTCACAACCGAGGTGGAAGGACAGTGGCTGGACCACTCCTGAAAACTCTGGGCCAAATGACCTCGGGCCTCTCAAAAGGTCAGGCTTAGCAGAGTGCCTATCCAGTGAGGTCTCCTGAAGCCAGACACAACACCTAACGTGATTTATTCCGCCAAGCAGGGTGTCACTCCCATAAGAAAATCTGGACTTAGTCTGAATGAGCTCGCCACCTCTTGGAGGACGCCTCACTCTGCAGCTGCCCACACCAACCCAGTGCTATGCAACACTCGCATCTGTGTGTCTGTCCATGTTGTGTGTTTCATGAATCCAAACTCACTCAACAGGAGGACATTCTTGGATAACAGGCCGTTCAGCCAGAATTCCCAAAATCACAAAGCCATGATTTTTCTCCTTGGCCGAGTCAAGTCTCCACTCCTAGCTGAAGAGGAAACCAAACGGTCCTTGCACTTCATGGAAAAGCTGATGTTGAGATGTGACCTTACTGGGGAATTTGCCAAGGCCCAAGGGAACTGAGGAGATAAATGCTACCAGGCGGCTGCAACTTGAGCAAAATTCAGAAACAATAGAATGTCGACTTGAGATCACAGAAGTCAGGGGCTAGGGTGACAGAAAGCAAGGGCAGCCACCTGGTCCCAAGACAAGGGAGCATGTCGGTAATGTGTGATGGCACTACAAACACGGCTTTGACAAAAGGCTGAAGGAGAGAGGCAGAGGTGCCTCTCCCTGCCCTGCGTCTCCAGCTCATCACCAGGGAAGAAGGAACGCAGCCTGCGGTTTGGCAACCTGCCCTCCCCGAGTGCCCCTGCTCCAGCCTCCACAGAGTTTCCTGGGCAGCTCTAGAGGGCAGGTATGGGTTCCTCCTGTCATATCAATGTTCCTACAGAGGCAGCTTCTGGGCTCTTTCAGAAAGTGACTTGGTTGGAATCATTCCTCTGCCAATGTGGCAGCTGTTACCACTTATACCAAGAACATCTGGGCTGAAGATTGCAGTAAAAGTGACACTTGTCTACAGAGAAAAAATGTTAAAGTATACATTTTGGACATGAAGAAATAAGTAATGACATTTAATGCTTTCATAAAGCTGCTATCCTGAGCAGCAATCATCTGGACTCTGGGCTCAGGCTTGGGTGCATCTGCACAGGCCTGTGTGCCTGCAGGCTAGTAAAGGGCCTGTGACCCAGAACATCACTGCCTGACTTGGGCTTTGTCCTCAAAGACACAGATGAAGGGAGCCATGGCTGAGAAACCCCTTCAAGACCCAAATCACAGATGGGGAGCATGGAGCAAAATGCAGAAGGACAGCTAGCTCTGAGTTGCCTTCATGTTACCTAGTAAATTGTATTTCCCAGATCAAATTACTCATCTGTGAAATGGGAATGTCAAAGATGATAAGTTTAAGGTTTGTCCAATCTTTCTATTACTTTGAGTCTTAAAATAGAGGCAATTCTACCATTTCTATGCCTATCCCGGTTGTTAAATATGATTCTTTCCAGACTCTACTCTGAAAACTCACAGCCCTCTCCATGTGGTGACGCTTCCTCTCCCTCAAGTTCTGAAAAAGCAAAAGGGTCAGCCAGCACAGCCTGAAAGCATGGGCTCTCGGGGAGAAAGCGACCCACTCCTGTGGACGGAAGTGATGCAGTCTCCACCCTGTGTGCCCTGTGGGCCTCTCACCCAGTTCTGTGCCTGCTGCCACTTTGCCACCGCTCAGGCAGCTTCTTCTGCATTTGATCAGAAAGGAGGTGCCCAGGGGAACAGGAAGTCCATTTGCTGTGACTGATTTTCATCTTTGTTGGGAGAATGTCAACTGGTGACGATAAAATGACCGTGATGAATGTTGGCATAGATTTGGATAATCGAATAAGGGTGCACATTTACAAACTTTGTGATCTTCAAGACATCAGTCTTCTGCCAATTTTATCTTTTTTTTTTTTTTTTTTTCAGAAAAGGATTTTCTTTATTGAAGTAACTGCAAATAGGAAAGCAGAGGGAGAATCCCTCCCTGACAGAACAGGGGGTGCTGGTGGCCCCTCTGCCCTTCCACAGTTAGCATGAGCCCTCCTCAATCTCACAGGGCCCCACCTTCCTGGGATGGGATGGCCATACCCAGCCTGTGGTACCCCAGCCCCTGTGCCTTGGGGAGGGAACAAGGTAGAACCTGGAGGGAATGAAGATGACCATCCGGCACTGGTGGCAGCACCAATGACAAGCGTTTAAGAATGAAATATTGAGTAAAACCCAACACAGCGGGGCTGGGGATTTAGCTCAGCGGCAAAAG